>NC_034186.2:77642360-77794808 GCF_002021735.2 Oncorhynchus kisutch
TCTCTCCCTGTCTCTCTCTGTCTCTCTCTCTGTCTCTCTCTGTCTCTCTGTCTCTCTCTGTCTCTCTGTTTCTCTCTCTCTCTGTCTCGCTCTCTCTCTCGCTCCCTCTCTGTTTCTCTGTTTCTCTGTTTCTCTCTCCCTCTGTCTCTCTCTGTCTCTCGCTGTCTCTCTCCCTCTCTCTCTGTCTCTCTGTAGTATGGTAGTCACAACCTGTCTGAAGACACAGCTCTAGGCCACACCCTCCTGACAGTGAAAGCCACAGACGCTGATGACCCTGGAACAGGAAGCTCCCGCATCGAGTTCCACATAACCGCTGGCAACGAAGATGGAGTTTTCGCCATGGAGACAGACGACAATGGGGAGGGCAGGCTTGTTGTTGCTAAGGTAACTTCATACTGGAAGACACCTACGAAAGGTCAGATTTTGATAGGTGATGATAAAGATGATAAGCTGATCCTAGATCTATGGTTGTATTGATTATTAAAGGAAACGTCCACCAGCAGGCTGAAACAAACCCACAAAAACGCTTCCATTTTGGTCCAGAATGCTCACAGACCTCTCTCTCCCTCCCCCTTCCTCTCCCCCTCTCTTTCCCTTCCTCCACCCTCCCTTCCTCTCCCTACTCTCCCTTCCTCCCCCTCCCTTCCTCTCCCCTCTCCCCTCCCTTCCTCCCCCTCTCTCTCCCTTCCTCCCCCCTCCCTTCCTCCCCCTCTCTCTCCCTTCCTCCCCCTCTCTCTCCCTTCCTCCCCCCTCGATCTCCCTTCGTCCCCCTTCTCTCTTCCTCCCTCCCCTCTCTCCCTCCTTCCCCCCTCTTTCTCCAGCCTCTGAACTATGAGACTGCTTCCTCCTATAAGCTACAGATTGATGCTCGTAACCCAGAGCCGCTGGTGAGCGGTTTCGAGTACGGCGCTGAGTCGTCCGCCGTGGTCTCGGTGGCGATCAGTGACGTTGATGAGGCTCCAGTGTTTGACATGGACATTCTGGATGTCACGGTGCCAGAGGACACCAAGGAGGGAGCTACGCTGCTCAAAATAGACGCCAAGGACCCAGAGGGAAAAGAGATACTGTAATCACATTATGAGAGGGACTGATGTTGTGTGTGTGTTATGGCTCTGATAGTGTATATTTTGTGCTCTAACTGTGTGTGTATTGTAGGTTCAAGATGGAGGGAGACACTAAGGGTTGGTTGGAGATTGATCCTGCTACTGGAGAGATAAAGATAAAGAATAAAGCTGTGCTGGACAGAGAGACGGTGGAGGCCTTCCACTTTACTGTTGTCGCCTTCGAGAAAGGTGACGAACACAGATATGTATATTTCGGATACTTTTTTGACCCACACACTGACAGTTTGAGTCCAGGTTAACGAATATCCATAATGAATAATATCTCTCCACCCCCAGCTAATCCAGAGCTGTCCTCAGAGCGCGAGGTGTCTGTGAGGCTGCTGGATGTGAATGACAATGTCCCCAAGCTGACAGAGAACCAGGCCTTCATCTGTGTGAAGAAGCCCCAGCCTATAGTCCTGACGGCCCTGGACGCGGACGCAGACCCCTTCGGAGCACCTTTCACATTCAGCCTGGCCCAGGGCAAGAAGTCCCCCAACTGGGACCTAAGCGCTGTGGACGGTACACATTTGTTAGACAAGACTACATCTCCTAGAGATCCTGTCTATTAATGTGCTCCCGTGCTGATGTGGGATTGTGTCTCTTCCCTTGGTTTCCTGTAGGTACATCTGCTAAACTGACCCTGAAGAAATCTCCCAGCGAGGACAAAACCTTCCTAATCCCCATCAACATCAAAGACAACGCTGGCATGGGCATCTCACAGAAGTTTGAGGGTGAGTGGTTACAGCCAGCTGTGTGTGATAGCACCCATCACACACAAGACCATGTAGCTGTGAGTGGGTGTCTGATGTGTGTGTTCTCCCTACAGTGCGAGTGTGTAACTGCACAGAGCTAGGATACTGTTTCACCGAGCCGGGCGTTCATGCAGGGGTGTTAGGAATGCCCACCACCATCGGAATCCTGGCTGGAACTGTCGGATTCATCGGTGAGTAACAGGCGCTGTTGTTCACTGGTGTTGTTGCTATGCACTGCACTTTAAGGGAAGAAGGCGGAGTGGTACAATCGAGGGACTAAGACCTAACTGTAGCATAAAACATGGTATTGTTGTTGAGAGTTTTTCTTGTTCTTTTTGACTAATCTCTCATGGACAGACTAATCGAGTATCTAACGCAATTATGCAGGATTTTAGTTCTGGGTTTCCGATAATATGTTTTGACTGTTATTGACGGGTGATGTCACTTCCTCCCTAGCCCTGGTCCTGATCATCGCTTTCCATCGTATAAAGAAGGACAACCAGAAGAAAGCCTTGCTGGGAGAAACGGACGCCATTCTCTAGAAACACATGAGATAGCATGTGTTTGTTTAATTGTTATATTTCTGAAGAACAGATCTACTTTGATTGGTTGTATGCACATGTTATAAATACTACCTGGTTTCGTCATAATCATGCGCTCATGCAGCTCAATAACTTATTTCCCTTTTGTCTGTATTTAGAATTTAGACTGTCCATTCTCAGCTAGTGTGTCTTGACTGGCTGTGCACTGTGTGTGATGGTTCAAACACCCCATTTCAAGCTGCTTGCTGTAATTGTGTAGACTGTTGCTCAGAGACTTTAGTTCACCGTTTGCCTCTGACTGTTGTTTGTGGTTGATACTGTCTTTATACTGATACTCCATGATGTTTTTTTGATGAGGCCTGATATTAGTGAAGATGCTAGCTAGCCGAGGGTTAAATTAGGACGGTTCCACCACTTTAGAATGGGAGAAAGACTGCCTACAGTAAAGAGTAGAAATGACCATGGAAAAACAACCGATGTTGGAGACAGTTCCAACACCTAAACATCCCTCAGTTTAACCCTTAGTGTTTGACAAGCCCAGTGTAAATGAGTGCCTGGTGAATGTCTGAGTGTGTACCAAGGTTATTATAGTTTTGTGATTTTCTATTCCATTTTTATTTCTATTCGTTTTTCAAATTTAAAAAAAAATTCAGTTTAGTTTCCATTCGGTTTTAGACTTGATTTACTAGTTTTAATTCTGTTTCAGTACGATAAAAAACTGTCTTTTGGATGGGATGTTAAACGGATGTCCTGACTCTCTGTGGTCATTAAAAAGCCCATTACTTATAAGAGTAAGGGTGTTAACCCTGATGTCATGACAATCTACAATGTAAAGCCATTGGAGTACCTCAGTTGGTAGAAAAGTGATATATAAAGCCAATAAAGGATTATTAGCTTCTGACACTACAATACATTTGCTTTTGTCCTTTCCAGCAATGTACTCCAAATAATCCCATAATAGGCTTTGTGTTTTGCAACCAACCACTGCTGGTGTTGTGTTTGCTGCTGCCATTGTTCTCGCTCATGCTTCCTGCTCGCCCTCAGATTTCTTCCGTTAGGTAGCGATGCAGCGATGCACCAGCTAGGCCCATTTGAAACATCGCCAACATCGCAGCATTTACCCTCCAGATTTAGAAGTTCGAAAACCCCATTAGAGAAAAAAGCTTCAAAACATTAGATTTTTGTCCAAAGTTTAGAAGGAAAAAAACTGAACATAATTCATGATGGTTTTAATTATATTTTAGTTTGTTTTGCAGTCAAAGATAATAGTTTCAATATAGTTTTCGTTTTTCAGTTTACTCAATTGTTTTTCCAATTTTCGTTTTTAATTCATTTTCATTTCAGTTTTCGTTTACTATTATAACCTTGGTGTGTGCAACAGTAATGGAGAGAGGAGTGGGGAAAATGTCTGTCTGAATAAAGGCTATCTGGACCTACTGCTTTTGAGTAAAATGGTGTATGTGTATGTGTGTGTGCTTTGGGCTGAGAGAGGAATGTAATATTATGTGTGTGTGTGTGCTTTGGGCTGAGAGAGGAATGTAATATTATGTGCATGTGTGTGTGCTTTGGGCTGAGAGAGGAATGTAATATTATGTGTGTGTGTGTGCTTTGGGCTGAGAGAGGAATGTAATATTATCTGTGTGTGTGTGTTTGCTTTGGTCTGAGAGAGGAATGTAATATTATGTGCCTGTGTGTTTGCTTTGGTCTGAGAGAGGAATGTAATATGTGCATGTGTGTGTGTGTGTGTGTGCTTTGGTCTGAGAGAGGAATGTAATATTATGTGCATGTGTGTGTGCTTTGGGCTGAGAGAGGAATGTAATATTATGTGCATGTGTGTGTGCTTTGGGCTGAGAGAGGAATGTAATATTATGTGCATGTGTGTGTGCTTTGGGCTGAGAGAGGAATGTAATATTATGTGCGTGTGTGTGTGCTTTGGGCTGAGAGAGGAATGTAATATTATGTGTGTGTGTGTGTGTGCTTTGGGCTGAGAGAGGAATGTAATATTATGTGCATGTGTGTGTGCTTTGGGCTGAGAGAGGAATGTAATATTATTTGTGTGTGTGTGTGCTTTGGTCTGAGAGAGGAATGTAATATTATGTGTGTGTGTGTGTGCTTTGGTCTGAGAGAGGAATGTAATATTATGTGTGTGTGTGTGTGCTTTGGGTTGTGAGAGGAATGTAATATTATGTGCATGTGTGTGTGCTTTGGGTTGTGAGAGGAATGTAATATTATGTGCATGTGTGTGTGCTTTGGGTTGTGAGAGGAATGTAGGTGCGTGTTTTGTATGTTTCTGAAAGGTGAGTGATGAGGTAACTGTAATAACCATTAAAACTTCTCTACTCTGGTCATAACTGCAGAGAAGTCCGCCATGTTGATTGTACAGCAGCATCTTTTTATACCTCTGTGAAAAGCCTTCTGATGAGGAACACTCATTATGAGGAACACTCATTATAGGTGGTATTTAAGTGGTATAACACCTGAGAATGAATACATTAGTTTATGTAGGTCTTTCTCCTTCTGCCTGTTTTTGTGTCTACCTGTCATTCTGTCCTCAATGCTACTGAGCTGAATGATGATGACTCATCTCAGGGAGAGAGAGAAAGAAAGAGAAAGAAAGAGAGAAAGAGAGAGGGGGAAGAACTGAAGAGTTGTCTTAATGGTACTGGGAGAATGAAAGCGAATTATCTCTCTGCAAATGATTTCACAGCTATTCTTTCAAAATAACATGTATTTATTGTAAAGACACATACTGATGTAATCAGTTAATGGGGGCACCTGTCAATGATTTTAGAGGTTGAAATAATTCTGATTTAAATGGTTTCTTTGTCCAGATCCTTCTACACTTGTAAGATATCCAGACACAATGTGTGTCTGACTACCTCCGGAGGTGGGCAGGATGATCTGATCACAATCAGATCACAATGTGCCTTTTGACTGTCTAAAAATGTGGGCACAATCAGAATGTGGACAAGATCAGGACAAAAGACGCAAGTTAGAACCATGCTGATATAAACGGGCCTAGTGTGTGTGTGGAGACAGAGTGGAGTTTAGGTTTCAGAGCTCATAAAGTGCATCTAAGCATCAGACAACTTTTATTGTTTACGCCTGGGTCCACTCTGCTCTCGTAACCTGGTAACGCATTCCACAACAACAGACCCTAACACATCCACCAGAGAGACATAGAGACATAGAGACAGAGAGACAGAGAGACATAGAGACAGAGAGACAGAGAGACATAGAGACATAGAGACAGAGAGACAGAGAGACAGAGAGACAGAGACAGAGAGACAGAGAGACAGAGACAGAGAGACATAGAGACAGAGAGACATAGAGACATAGAGACAGAGAGACAGAGACAGAGAGACATAGAGACAGAGAGACAGAGAGACATAGAGACAGAGAGACAGAGAGACATAGAGACATAGAGACATAGAGGAGACAGAGACAGAGAGACAGAGAGACATAGAGACAGAGAGACAGAGAGACATAGAGACATAGAGACATAGAGGAGACAGAGAGACAGAGAGACAGAGAGACAGAGACAGAGAGACATAGAGACATAGAGACAGAGAGACAGAGAGACATAGAGACAGAGAGACATAGAGACAGAGAGACAGAAGAGACAGAGAGACAGAGAGACATAGAGACAGAGAGACAGAAGAGATGAAGTGATAGGATGTCGTTACTGTTACAAAACACAAATGTGTGCAGGTCAGTGTGTGTGTGTTTGTGTCATCACAGCTTCTCATGACCATCAACTGACCTCTGATTTCTCCGCCCATGCAACACAAATCACCAGAACGGCCCTTACAGGGGTGTCCTTTAACTGTGTGGTGTGTGTGTGTAACAGTATAACTTTAGACCATCCAAATCAAATCAAATTTATTTATATAGCCCTTCGTACATCAGCTGATATCTCAAAGTGCTGTACAGAAACCCAGCCTAAAACCCCAAACAGCAAGCAATGCAGGTGTAGAAGCACGGTGGCTAGGAAAAACTCCCTAGAAAGGGAGAGCCAAAACCTAGGAAGAAACCTAGAGAGGAACCAGGCTATGTGGGGTGGCCAGTCCTCTTCTGGCTGTGCCGGGTGGAGATTATAACAGAACATGGCCAAGATGTTCAAATGTTCATAAATGACCAGCATGGTCGAATAATAATAAGGCAGAACAGTTGAAACTGGAGCAGCAGCACGGTCAGGTGGACTGGGGACAGCAAGGAGTCATCATGTCAGGTAGTCCTGGGGCATGGTCCTAGGGCTCAGGTCCTCCGAGAGAGAGAAAGAAAGAGAGAAGGAGAGAATTAGAGAACGCACACTTAGATTCACACAGGACACCGAATAGGACAGGAGAAGTACTCCAGATATAACAAACTGACCCTAGCCCCCCGACACATAAACTACTGCAGCATAAATACTGGAGGCTGAGACAGGAGGGGTCAGGAGACACTGTGGCCCCATCCGAGGACACCCCCGGACAGGGCCAAACAGGAAGGATATAACCCCACCCACTTTGCCAAAGCACAGCCCCCACACCACTAGAGGGATATCTTCAAACACCAACTTAACATCCTGAGACAAGGCTGAGTATAGCCCACAAAGACCTCCGCCATGGCACAACCCAAGGGGGGGCGCCAACCCAGACAGGATGACCACATCAGTGAATCAACCCACTCAGGTGATGCACCCCCTCCAGGGACGGCATGAGAGAGCCCCAGTAAGCCAGTGACTGTAATAGGGTTAGAGGCAGAGAATCCCAGTGGAAAGAGGGGAACCGGCCAGGCAGAGACAGCAAGGGCGGTTCGTTGCTCCAGAGCCTTTCCGTTCACCTTCCCACTCCTGGGCCAGACTACACTCAATCATATGACCCACTGAAGAGATGAGTCTTCAGTAAGGACTTAAAGGTTGAGACCGAGTTTGCGTCTCTGACATGGGTAGGCAGACCGTTCCATAAAAATGGAGCTCTATAGGAGAAAGCCCTGCCTCCAGCTGTTTGCTTAGAAATTCTAGGGACAATTTAGCACCAACTGAAGTTTATTTAGTGCTTTATCCGGGTAGCCGGAAAGTAGAGCATTGCAGTAGTCTAACCTAGAAGTGACAAAAGCATGGATTAATTTTTCTGCATCATTTTTGGACAGAAAGTTTCTGATTTTTGCAATGTTACGTAGATGGAAAAAAGCTGTCCTTGAAATGGTCTTGATATGTTCAAAAGAGAGATCAGGGTCCAGAGTAACGCCGAGGTCCTTCACAGTTTTATTTGAGACGACTGTACAACCATTAAGATTAATTGTCAGATTCAACAGAAGATCTCTTTGTTTCTTGGGACCTAGAACAAGCATCTCTGTTTTGTCCGAGTTTAAAAGTAGAAAGTTTGCTGCCATCCACTTCCTTATGTCTGAAACACATGCTTCTAGCAAGGGCAATTTTGGGGCTTCAACCTTGTTTCATTGAAATGTACAGCTGTGTGTCATCCGCATAGCAGTGAAAGTTAACATTATGTTTTCGAATAACATCCCCAAGAGGTAAAATATATAGTGAAAACAATAGTGGTCCTAAAACGGAACCTTGAGGAACACCTGAAATTTACAGTTGATTTGTCAGAGGACAAACCATTCACAGAGACAAACTGATCTTTCCGACAGATAAGATCTAAACCAGGCCAGAACTTGTCCGTGTAGACCAATTTGGGTTTCCAATCTCTCCAAAAGAATGTGGTGATCGATGGTATCAAAAGCAGCCTTTTCTAAAATGTTTCAATTTTTTTTTAGAGGAATGGAAGATTCAATATAGGCCGATAGCTCTTTCAGTAGTTTAGTTGGAATAGGGTCCAGTATGCAGCTTGAAGGTTTAGAGGCCATGATTATTTTCATCATTGTGTCAAGAGATATAGTACTAAAACACTTGAGCGTCTCTCTTGATCCTAGGTCCTGGGAGAGTTGTGCAGACTCAGGACAACTGAGCTTTGAAGGAATACGCAGATTTAAAGAGGAGTCCGTAATTTGCTTTCTAATAATCATAATCTTTTCCTCAAAGAAGTTCATGAATTTATCACTAAAGTGAAAGTAATTCTCTCTTGGGGAATGCTGCTTTTTAGTTAGCTTTGCGACAGTATCAAAAAGGAATTTCGGATTGTTCTTATTTTCCTCAATTAAGTTAGAAAAATAGGCTGATCGAGCAGCAGTAAGGGCTCTTCGGTACTGCACGGTACTGTCTTTCCAAGCTAGTCGGAAGACTTCCAGTTTGGTGTGGCGCCATTTCCGTTCCAATTTTCTGGAAGCTTGCTTCAGAGCTCGGGTATTTTCTGTGTACCAGGGAGCTAGTTTCTTATGAGAAATGTTTTTAGTTTTTAGGGGTGCAACTGCATCTAGGGTATTGCGCAAGGTTAAATTGAGTTCCTCAGTTAGGTGGTTAACTGATTTTTGTCCTCTGGCATTCTTGGGTAGACAGAGGGAATCTGGAAGAACATCAAGGAATCTTTGTGTTGTCTGTGAATTTATAGCACGACTTTTGATGTTCCTTGGTTGGGGTCTGAGCAGATTATTTGAATGCAATTGCAAATGTAATAAAATGGTGGTCCGATAGTCCAGGATTATGAGGAAAAACATTAAGATCCACAACATTTATTCCATGGGACAAAACTAGGTCCAGCATATGACTGTGACAGTGAGTAGGTCCAGAGACATGTTGGACAAAACCCACTGAGTCGATGATGGCTCCGAAAGCCTATTGGAGTGGGTCTGTGGACTTTTCCATGTGAATATTAAAGTCACCAAAGATTAGAATATTATCTGCTATGACTACAAGGTCCGATAGGAATTCAGGGAACTCAGTGAGGAACGCTGTATATGGCCCAGGAGGCCTGTAAACAGTAGCTATAAAAAGTGATTGAGTAGGCTGCATAGATTTCATGACTAGAAGCTCAAAAGACGAAAATGTCTTTTTTTTTTGTAAATTGAAATTTGCTATCGTAAATGTTAGCAACACCTCCGCCTTTGCGGGATGCACGGGGGATATGGTCACTAGTGTAGCCAGGAGGTGAGGCCTCATTTAACACAGTAAATTCATCAGGCTTAAGCCATGTTTCAGTCAGGCCAATCACATCAAGATTATGATCAGTGATTAGTTCATTGACTATAATTGCCTTTGAAGTAAGGGATCTAACATTAAGTAGCCCTATTTTGAGATGTGAGGTATCATGATCTCTTTCAATAATGACAGGAATGGAGGTGTCTTTATCCTAGTGAGATTGCTAAGGCGAACACCGCCATGTTTAGTTTTGCCCAACCTAGGTTCGAGGCACAGACACGGTCTCAATGGTGATAGCTGAGCTGACTACACTGACTGTGCTAGTGGCAGACTCCACTATGCTGGCAGGCTGGCTAACAGCCTGCTGCCTGGCCTGCACCCTATTTCATTGTGGAGCTAGAGGAGTTAGAGCCCTGTCTATGTTGGTAGATAAGATGAGAGCACCCCTCCAGCTAGGATGGAGTCCGTCACTCCTCAGCAGGTCAGGCTTGGTCCTGTTTGTGGGTGAGTCCCAGAAAGAGGGCCAATTATCTACAAATTCTATCTTTTGGGAGGGGCAGAAAACAGTTTTCAACCAGCGATTGAGTTGTGAGACTCTGCTGTAGAGCTCATCACTCCCCCTAACTGGGAGGGGGTCAGAGACAATTACTCGATGCCGACACATCTTTCTAGCTGATTTACACACAGAAGCTATGTTGCGCTTGGTGATCTCTGACTGTTTCATCCTAACATCGTTGGTGCCGACGTGGATAACAATATCTCTATACTCTCTACACTCGCCAGTTTTAGCTTTAGCCAGCACCATCTTCAGATTAGCCTTAACGTCGGTAGCCCTGCCCCCTGGTAAACAGTGTATGATCGCTGGATGATTCGTTTTAAGTCTAATACTGCGGGTAATGGAGTCACCAATGACTAGAGTTTTCATTTTGTCAGAGCTAATGGTGGGAAGCTTCGGCGTCTCAGACCCCGTAACGGGAGGAGTAGAGACCAGAGAAGACTCGGCCCCTGACTCCGACTCGCTGCTTAATGGGGAAAACCGGTTGAAAGTTTCTGTCGGCTGAATGAGCGACACCGGTTGAGCATTCCTACAGCATTTCCTTCCAGAAACCGTGAGAAAGTTGCCCGGCTGCGGGGACTGTGCCAGGGGATTTATACTACTATCTGTACTTACTGGTGGCACAGACGCTGTTTCATCCTTTCCTACACTGAAATTACCCTTGCCTAACGATTGCGTCTGAAGCTGGGCTTGTAGCGCCGTAAGGCGAGTACAGCGACTGCAATTAGAAGGCATCATGTTAATGTTACTACTTAGCTTCGGCTGTTGGAGGTCCTGACGAATCGTGTCCAGATAAAGCGTCCGGAGTGAAAAGGTTGAGGATTTAAAAAAATATATATATACAGTGCCTTGTGAAAGTATTCGGCCCCCTTGAACCTTGCGACCTTTTGCCACATTTCAGGCTTCAAACATAAAGATATAAAACTGTATTTTTTGTGAAGAATCAACAACAAGTGGGACACAATCATGAAGTGGAACGACATTTATTGGATATTTCAAACTTTTTTAACAAATCAAAAACTGAAAAATTGGGCGTGCAAAATTATTCAGCCCCCTTAAGTTAATACTTTGTAGCACCACCTTTTGCTGCGATTACAGCTGTAAGTCGCTTGGGGTATGTCTCTATCAGTTTTGCACATCGAGAGACCGAATTTTTTTTCCCATTCCTCCTTGCAAAACAGCTCGAGCTCAGTGAGGTTGGATGGAGAGCATTTGTGAACAGCAGTTTTCAGTTCTTTCCACAGATTCTCAATTGGATTCAGGTCTGGACTTTGACTTGGCCATTCTAACACCTGGATATGTTTATTTTTGAACCATTCCATTGTAGATTTTGCTTTATGTTTTGGATCATTGTCTTGTTGGAAGACAAATCTCCGTCCCAGTCTCAGGTCTTTTGCAGACTCCATCAGGTTTTCTTCCAGAATGGTCCTGTATTCGGCTCCATCCGTCTTCCCATCAATTTTAACCATCTTCCCTGTCCCTGCTGAAGAAAAGCAGGCCCAAACCATGATGCTGCCACCACCATGTTTGACAGTGGGGATGGTGTGTTCAGGGTGATGAGCTGTGTTGCTTTTACGCCAAACATAACGTTTTGCATTGTTGCCAAAAAGTTCAATTTTGGTTTCATCTGACCAGAGCACCTTCTTCCACATGTTTGGTGTGTCTCCCAGGTGGCTTGTGGCAAACTTTAAACGACACTTTTTATGGATATCTTTAAGAAATGGCTTTCTTCTTGCCACTCTTCCATAAAGGCCAGATTTGTGCAATATACGACTGATTGTTGTCCTATGGACAGAGTCTCCCACCTCAGCTGTAGATCTCTGCAGTTCATCCAGAGTGATCATGGGCCTCTTAGCTGCATCTCTGATCAGTCTTCTCCTTGTATGAGCTGAAAGTTTAGAGGGACGGCCAGGTCTTGGTAGATTTGCAGTGGTCTGATACTCCTTCCATTTCAATATTATCGCTTGCACAGTGCTCCTTGGGATGTTTAAAGCTTGGGAAATCTTTTTGTATCCAAATCCGGCTTTAAACTTCTTCACAACAGTATCTCGGACCTGCCTGGTGTGTTCCTTGTTCTTCATGATGCTCTCTGCGCTTTTAACGGACCTCTGAGACTATCACAGTGCAGGTGCATTTATACGGAGACTTGATTACACACAGGTGGATTGTATTTATCATCATTAGTCATTTAGGTCAACATTGGATCATTCAGAGATCCTCACTGAACTTCTGGAGAGAGTTTGCTGCACTGAAAGTAAAGGGGCTGAATAATTTAGCACGCCCAATTTTTCAGTTTTTGATTTGTTAAAAAAGTTTGAAATATCCAATAAATGTCGTTCCACTTCATGATTGTGTCCCACTTGTTGTTGATTCTTCACAAAAAAATACAGTTTTATATCTTTATGTTTGAAGCCTGAAATGTGGCAGAAGGTCGTAAAGTTCAAGGGGGGCGAATACTTTCGCAAGGCACTGTATATGTATAAACGGTAATTAAAAAGTAAAAACCGTAAAGTTGTCAGGTAGCAAAATAGGTTGGCAACAAAACGCACAGCAACTCGAAAACAAGTCTGCAAGTCATCCCCTCGCCCATACCCGGGCGCGAACCAGGGACCCTCTGCACACATCAACAACAGTCACCCACGAAGCACCCATCGCTCCACAAAAGCCGGGGCCCTTGCAGAGGGGAACTACTACTTCAAGGTCTCAGAGCAAGTGACGTCACCGATTGAAACGCTATTTAGTGCGCACTACCGTTAACTAAGCTAGCGTTTCACATCCGTTACATGTGCATGTGTGCATGTGTGTGTTTTTGTTTGCCAGTTTGTGTGTGTTACAAATTCCTATTCAACTTTAAAAATCTAATGTAAACACCATCAACACGCTGTTCAGCAAGACACAAAATACTGTTTTGAGAGGAAATGAAGGCCTTTTAACATTGACAATAGAGTCTACATGTTTGTTTTGTATATGTTTCACAAGAGTTTTGTTTTTCAGAACAAAAACACAACACGTAGCTAACAGGGTCCAGACCTGCAAGATGTCCTCACGTAACTGTGACACGGACAGAGGATTTCCTGTAAAGACATTACAAACACAAGTGACAAGCAGTGTGTGTGTGCAGAGGGGTGAGCCAGGGGACAAGGATGTGACATAACAGGAAGAGCCTCCTCCACCCCGTCACCATCACTGTTCCACAGGGAGATAGCAGGATAACGCAGGTCTCATGAGAGAAAGGCTCATGCACAGGGAAACAAGATGATGTTTACTATTAGTTACGCACGAAGAGGTGTCAGAGCGTGGAGTCTGGGCTGTGTAGACACAAACCTTAAGGTAAACTCTGATCTGTGATCAGTAAATAACCTCCCAGTTGTGCGTTAGCGAGTGATGGTGGAGCGATCTCCTTCAAGTGTTCCCGTAGCAACACCCACTCCTCCACTCCTGACAGGAAGTGGTGATGCGTGAGCGTTCCAGAGTGGAGGATCTGTTTCTGTGACTCAGTCCTTCTCACACACTCACACTGCAGGGCCACAATCCAGAATCACATTGGATCCCAGCAGGGAAGTTCTGGAGCGATAACACAGGGGTCAACACAACCTTCTACTACTGGGCCTATTCTTGTCCACCAGCCACCTCTCTATGTCTGATCTACTGTTGATGCCATTGTTATTTACCTTGGGACAAAGTCACTAAATGCCCGACTCGTGTGATGACTGAAGCTCTGAATGGGTGTTGATTCCTATCAACTCAATAAATAAACATCACAACAACAAATCAAATTGTATTTGTCACATGTGTCATAAGCAACAGGTGTAGACTAACAGTGAAATGGTTACTTACCTTTTCTAACAATGCAGTTAAATAACTTTTTTATAGAAGTAGTGACACGAGGAATAAATTAAAAACATGGCTCTATACAGGGATTACTGTACAGTACAGAGTTGATGTGCAGGAGTAGATACAGTTGAAGTCGGAAGTTTACATACACTTAGGTTGGAGTCATTAAAACTATTTTTTCAACCAGTCCACAAATTTCTTTTAAACAAACTATAGTTTTGGCAAGTCGGTTAGGACATCTACTTTGTGCCTGACAAGTAATTTTTTCAACAATTGTTTACAGATTATTTCACTGTATCACAATTCCAGTGGGTCAGAAGTTTACATACACTAAATTCACTGTGCCTTTAAACAGCTTGGAAAATTCCAGAAAACTTTGTCATGGCTTTAGAAGATTCTGAAGACTCTGACATCATTTGAGTCAATTGGAGGTGTACCTGTGGATGTATTTCAAGGCCTACCTTCAAACTCAGTGCCTCTCTGCTTGACATCATGGGAAAATCAAAAGAAATCAGCCAAGACCTCAGAAGAAAATTGTAGACCTCCACAAGTCTGGTTCATCCTTGGGAGCAATTTCCAAATGCCTGAAGGTACCACGTTCATCTGTACAAACAATAGTACGCAAGTATAAACACCATGGGACCACGCAGCCATCATACCGCTCAGGATGGACGCGTTCCTCTGACACCGTCTGGTATAGAGGTCCTGGATGGCAGGGAGCTCGGCCCCAATGATGTACTGGACCGTACACACTATCCTCTGTAGCGCCTTGCGGTCGGGTGCCTTGCATTTGCCATACCAAGCGGTGATGCAGCCAGTCAAGATGCTCTCAATGATGCAGCTGTGAGGATCTGAGGGCCCGTAACAAATCTTTTCAGCCTCCTGAGGGGGTAGAGGTGATGTAGTGCCCTCTTCATAACTTTCTGTCTGTGTGTGGGCCATGATAATTCTTAAGTGATGTGGACACCGAGGAACTTGAAGCTCTGGACCAGCTCCAATACAGCCACGTCGATGTGGATGGGTTGAGCTCGGCCTTCTGTTTCCTGTATTCCACAATCAGCTCCTTTGTCTTGCTGACATTGAGGGAGAGGTTGTTGTCCTGGCACCACACGGTCATGTCTCTGACCTCCTCCCTATAGGCTGCCTCATCATCCTCTGTGATCAGTCCTACCACCAATGCCTCGTCAGCAAACTTGATGATGGTGTTGGAGTCGTGCATGGACACGCAGTCGTGAGTGAACAGGGAGTACAGGCGCCCCATGTTGACGGTCAGCGTGGCGGATGTGTTTTTACCGCCTAGGGGCGGCCTGTCAGTAAGTCCAGGATCCAGTTTCAGAGGGAGGTGTTCAGTCCCAGGGTCTTGAGCTTGGTGATGTGCTTGCAGGGGACTATGATGTTGAATGCTGAGGTGCAGTCAATGAACAGCATTCTTACATAGGTATTACTTTTTTCCAGGTGGGTGAGGGTATTTTGGAGTGCAATAGCATTGCAATGAGGCAATTGCTTCATCTGTGGATCTGTTGGGGCGGTATGGAAACTGCAGTGGGTCCAGGTTGACCAGCCTTTTTTTCATTTCATGGCTACAGATGTGAGTGCTGCGGGGTGATAGTCATTTAGGCTTTGGCGTTCTTGCGTACAGGGACTATGGTGGTCTGCTTGAAACAAGTTGGTACAGACCGGGTCGGGGTAGGTTGAAAAGTCTTAAATCACCTCGGCTACAGAGTGTGAAATCACACAGTTGTCCAGAACAGCTGGTGCACTCATGCATGGTTCAGTGTTCCTTGCCTCGAAGCGAGCATAAAAGGAATTTAGCATGTCTGGTAGACTTGCGACGCTGGGCAACACCCGGCTTGGTTTCCCTTTATAATCCTTGATAGTTTGCAAGCCTTGCCACATCCGTCAAGTGTCAGAGCCGGCGTAGCAGGATTCGATATTAGTCCTGTATTGATGCTTTGTCTGTTTGATGGCTCGTCTGAGGTCGTAGCGGGATGTCTCCTTGAAAGCGGCATCTCTAGCCTTTAGCTCAGTGTGGATGTTGTCTGTAAACCATGGCATCTGGTTGGGGTATGTGCGTACGATCACTGTGGGGACGACGTTGTTGATGCAATTATAATGAAGCTGGTGTGGTAAACTCCTCAATGTTATCATATGAATCCCAAAACACATTCCAGTCTGTGCTAGAAAAACAGTCCTGTAGCTTAGCATCTGCTTCATAGGAACACTTCTGTATTGAGGGTGTTACTGGTACCTCCTGTTTGAGTTTTTGCTTGTAAGCAGGAAGCAGGAGGTTATGGTCTGATTATGGTCTGATTTGCCAAATGGAGGGTAAGTATGGAGGGCTTGTATGTGGTGTAAAAGTGATATAGAGATTTGTTGCCTCTAGTTGCACAGCTGTCATGCTGGTAAAAATGAGGTCAAAAGGATTTCAGTATTCCTGTGTTAAAATCCCCCCTTAGGGCCCTATACAGCCCGTTGATTGCAGTCTTAGTGCCAGCATCGGTTTGTGGTGGTAAATAGGCAGCAGCAAAACATATAGATGAAAACTCTTGGTAAATAGTATGGGCTATAGTTTATCATGAGGAACTTTAATTCAGGCAAGCTAAAACTCGAGACTTCCTTAACATTACAGATTGTGCACCGGCTGTTGTTAACAAAGAGACACACCGCTACGCCCTTTGTCTTACCCGAGTCAGCCGTCCGGTCTTGACGATGCATAGAACAACCACCAAGATGTATACTTTCCATGTCTTTCAGCCGCGACACGGAGAAACACCAAATATTACCATTTTTCAGGTCCCGTTGATAGCATAGCCTCGAACGGAGCCCATCCAGTTTGTTCTCCAGTGACTGTACGTTCGCCAACAGAACAGAGGGCAATGGTGGTCTATTTGCTCTCCAACGTAGTCTCGTCAGGATGCCGCTTGCCTCTCCTTGGGCCTGGTCCAGAGTAAGCACAACATCCAGAGCTGCCGACTCATTGAAGTAGAACTGTTGATCCAGATGGAGGTTAGTGATCACTGTTCTGATGTCCAGAAGATGTTTTCAGTCATAGGAATGATGGCGGAGACATTATGTACAAAAAAACAAGTTAAGATCAGAGTAAAAAGACCACATGAAATCGGTCAGGAGCCCTAAGATGGTAACAAGAACAGTCCAATAACACCAGCCTTAACACATAACAACACAGTCCAATAACACCAGCCTTAACACATAACACAGTCCAATAACACCAGCATAAAGAAAATAGCCCATAAAGTACCCTCCTTCCAAACACAACCTTACTTGACTTCAGAAATACACACATTATGCCAGTAAGACATGCTGAGAATTATAAACACAATACCCATTGACACACACGATGCAGGTATGCACACACAAACTAAACACACAAATTCCCACTATCAAAACAAGTCTATACACCCAAATGCATAGATTGGTAACTAAGGACAGAAAAACCTAGGAGAATAACAGTCCTGCCTAGAGGTCACTGAATCAAATAAATTAAACACGTGTGCATGCGGACGTCTCAGTCATATTTCTGTGTAAGGGATCTTCCAATAAGGTTCTCTAACTACTAGCGCCATCTAGTGACTGACAATGGACATGTTTGAGTTACTACACAGCAGAATGAGTGCAGAGTGTGAACATAATATGAACCAGACTGGTTACATTACATGGACCTTGCTATCCAAGTAGCCAAAAAAAGCACCACTGATTACTGATCCAACTACACAAACTAGAAGATAACTCCGTTTCAGGCAGACAGGGACACAGATTAAGCCTACTCCAGAGCTACAAAGCAATAGGGGGTTGTTGTTGGGGAGAGTGCGGAGGGAGAGGGTGAGCTGTACTCTGTACTGCCTTGGTCACTGTTGCCGCGTGTGACTAGGAGAATCTGTCAGAGAAATTACCATGACCTGAACACACACCAGTGTAACTTGACACCTCGCTGGCTGACCTCTGGAATGGACTCAGTCTGCCTTGACCTTCTGAGAGCACCGCGGGCACACAGTCCGGTCTGACCACATTCCAGGGGTGTGGCAGGAGAGAGTTAAAGACAGAGGCACTGCAGAACAGCACAACCAGGCAGCAATACGTACAGACAGGCAGAACAAAACCAAACATGTGTAGTAGCCATTGTGTGTAGTCAGTGTTTTATTAAGTTTCCAAATACAAAAAGACTTTAGTCTCAAGCCCAAACAGGTCACTGGTCACTGGACACTGTACATACATACCTGTCACATCTCATATAATTGTGGATAAATACCTGTGACATATTAAAAGTTGCATAAATAACCTTCAAGTATTCAGCCAGCGTCCAGACAGAGCCACCTTCAGCTTTACATTCTCTCCTCTCCTAAATATACACCACCATGAGATATACAACCTCATGATGCACACCCTTCATCTGACCTATACAAGCCTAGAACCACACCATGGTTAGTGTCCTGCCAACAGTGACTAAGTCTGTCTCTGTTTTAGTCACTCCTGGAGGTTTGGCATGAACATGACAGGAGATGGTTACAGTTCAATTCCTAATTCCATGGTTACCTCAGAGATCTGACACCAGCTAGCAATGATTCACTGTTAAAAACTAAGTAAACTTTTTAAAAACATTTTTGATAGAATACACACCATGTAAGCATGATGACGTTAGTATACCATATCCCCCCGTATGAGAGTATAATTGTCAAAAAACACGAGAGGTTCAACCACTATGTTTCTTTTGAAACATGTATACTATGCAACCCTAAAACAATAAACGTCTGATCACACACCCCTCTCTCTCTCCTCTACAGAATACCACCACTCCTTCAGTCTGCTGTAGAATCTCTCAGACACACTCAGCGCATAACAAACCTGATTCCTGTGGGTGAGTAGTTGTGATAGAGGTGTTAGTGCTGGATCTAAAGCTTGCACACTACGTAGCTCTACTGGTTCCTATCTTAGTGACACCGTCTGTCTCAGAGCAATAACATCTGCTTTATAGACACAGGCAGTTATTCCTCTCTAAGGTTGACAAAATAGTCAATGTTTGAAATCAGATTAAAAACATTTTAAATAAACATTATTCAAAATATAAGATAACAAGAAGTGTGCCTTGGCTGTCCGTCTGTAACAAGTATAAAGGACACGGATCCATCCAATGACAGACAGAGCCCTACTATGTAACAGCAGAGCCATGCGGTAGAGCCAGGATGGAGGCCAGTTGCAGCTCTAGAGCAAGACAGATGCTGCAACTGCACAGCACAGAATCTGTGATATGAAAGAGGGAGGGATGTTTGTAGAGGAGTAGACAGGCCAGATTGAACAAACACAAAGGCTGCCACCGTATCATTACCTCAATGCTCAGACAACATAGTTATAAAGCAGCAAACTCTTTAGGCACAAATTAAAGTTTCCTATGGGCAGAGACTCTGACAGAGCAGAGAAGCAGAATGCTGCAGGGAGGTTGATCAAATATCCTTTAAAAAGCTTCATACACACACAAGACTCAGAAAAGAGCCAACTTGTGATCAGTTTCAGCAAGCATTTCAACAATCCACATGACCAGGACTGTGTGCTCACATGTGCACATACTGTACACGCACCTCTTCAATAACAATCCTAAAATAAGGGGTCCGAAGGTAGGCAGTCCTCCCTCTGCAGGGTGAGTCCATTAACAGTATGTTTTGTGTGCGTTTGGTAAAATAAAAGGTTAGAGCTTAACCATGTGTCTGTAGCAGGACCCAGTCCTCACTGGACCTGTTTTTCCTGTTCATGTCCACGTTCCCCTCTGATAGGCTGAGCTGGCTCAGGACTCCCCCCCTTGGCGCTGGTGTCCAACCACGTGGGGGTTGAACTGTGTGATGATGATGGTGATGTCGTCGCGGTACATGCGGGCCAGTTCCTCAGGCAGAGACAGCATCTTGGACAGCGTCTCGTGGTCCACTGCTCCAAACTCATTGTTGCCCACCGCGTGGCGAATCAGGTGGGTGGCAGCGTTCTGGTCCTGGAACGCTAAGGAGGCACGGGCCTTCCTCTCAGCCAGCAGCCCCTGCATCTGTCCCAGGGTGACATGGTAACCCCCCACGGTGAGGGGCTGGCGCTGGTGGACCCCCGTTAGATACTCCCCTACGATCCGGACCACCTCCTGTCGATGGAGCGTCTCCCACAGCCCGTCTGTACCCAGCACCTGCGGGAGGAGGGACAAAGACCTGTAGTTAACAAAAGGAAACTTCTAACTACATAACTTCAGATTTAGGTATGTTTTAATGGAGCACAATGCAAGTTTCTGTTCAAGAAAAGACAACAAAGCCTTATCAATCAATCAATGAAATCATGAATTGGTCAATCAGTCAATTGACCAATCCTTTGTCTCTCACCAGGAAGCGGTCCTGAGGTCGGAGGCGGTGGTGTGTGATCTCAGGCTCGGCCGTGAGGTAGGGAGGGGTGTGGTAATTGGGGGGGATGAACTTGGTGTGTTCGTTGTCATGGAGCTGGTCTGGTCCAGACTCCAACACACCTCGCTGCAAGTCAATGCTCCACTTGAACTTCACATCTCCAAACGCACGGAACGGCATCAGCAGGCCCAACAACCGGTCCTGGCAGAGGGAGAGAAAGAGATAGAGGATATATGTTGGTTTTTACTTTATGTTTAACTGACCTGCTGTGCCACTGTTCTCTCTGGTTGTGTAACGGTACTGACCTGCTGTGCCACTGTTCTCTCTGTATGTGTAACGGTACTGACCTGCTGTGCCACTGCTCTCTCTGTATGTGTAACGGTACTGACCTGCTGTGCCACTGCTCTCTCTAGATGTGTAACGGTACTGACCTGCTGTGCCACTGCTCTCTCTAGATGTGTAACGGTACTGACCTGCTGTGCCACTGTTCTCTCTAGATGTGTAATGGTACTGACCTGCTGTGCCACTGTTCTCTCTGTATGTGTAACGGTACTGACCTGCTGTGCCACTGTTCTCTCTGTATGTGTAACGGTACTGACCTGCTGTGCCACTGTTCTCTCTGTATGTGTAACGGTACTGACCTGCTGTGCCACTGTTCTCTCTGTATGTGTAACGGTACTGACCTGCTGTGCCACTGTTCTCTCTGTATGTGTAACGGTACTGACCTGCTGTGCCACTGTTCTCTCTGTATGTGTAACGGTACTGACCTGCTGTGCCACTGTTCTCTCTGTATGTGTAAAGGTACTGACCTGCTGTGCCACTGTTCTCTCTGTATGTGTAAAGGTACTGACCTGCTGTGCCACTGTTCTCTCTGTATGTGTAACAGTACTGACCTGCTGTGCCACTGTTCTCTCTGTATGTGTAAAGGTACTGACCTGCTGTGCCACTGTTCTCTCTGTATGTGTAACGGTACTGACCTGCTGTGCCACTGTTCTCTCTGTATGTGTAACGGTACTGACCTGCTGTGCCACTGTTCTCTCTGTATGTGTAAAGGTACTGACCTGCTGTGCCACTGTTCTCTCTGTATGTGTAAAGGTACTGACCTGCTGTGCCACTGTTCTCTCTGTATGTGTAAAGGTACTGACCTGCTGTGCCACTGTTCTCTCTGTATGTGTAACGGTACTGACCTGCTGTGCCACTGTTCTCTCTGTATGTGTAACGGTACTGACCTGCGGTGCCACTGTTCTCTCTGTATGTGTAACGGTACTGACCTGTCGTACGACAGTCTTCTTCTCAGAGGGGGGGTGCTCCCCCTGGATGCGGGCCACCTCGTTCTCATTCTGGGCGTTGTGGTCGTTGGAGAGAGTGTGAGCGCTGAATGAACCGTCCTCCTCCTGGACCCCCAGCACCGCCCGGCCGTCGCCCGTGTTCGCTACATACCTACACAACCACAGTCAGAGGATTCAGACACTCAGTCAGAGCAGACAGATGGAGACCAGGCAGTACATATGGGAGCCAACAGAGAGAGATCCGTGGCTGTGGACTAGGGTACGTACAGGTCGGATCCATCGATGTGAGCTACGCAGGCAGTCGCTCCAGAGAAGGCCACTCTCAGAACCCAGTAGTGGAGGAAGGAATTGGCATCTCCCACCTGGACAACACAACATAGGGATCAGCAGTGCACATTTCTACCCAGGGCTGGATACTATGGTAACACAGAGACATCGATGGACAGAGGATAGAAGTCAAGGGGATAGAACACAGTCTCTCACCTGAGCCTCCAGAGACAGGTCACTGTCCAGTCTCTTAAAGGCACTCAGCAACGCCTCTCTGGGCCCTAGGCTCTCCCCTGGACTGGGAACACAATCACATACAATCAACTCCAACACTGAATAATGACCCATGTTTAATTACATTACTGATGCATCCTTATTACCCCATGCCTGTTGAGGTCTATGACTTGCTGTGTGTTTGTATGTGTGTACCTGCTGAGGTCTATGAGTTCATGTGTGTGTTTGTGTGTGTGTACCTGCTGAGGTCTATGAGTTCCTGTGTGTGTGTGTGTGTCTGTGTGTGTGTACCTGCTGAGGTCTATGAGTTCCTGTGTGTGTGTGGGTGTGTGTGTGTGTGTACCTGCTGAGGTCTATGAGTTCCTGCCAGTAGGTTCTGAGGCTGTTGAAGTACATAGTCTGTGCCTCCCTGGTGAAGTAGTCGTTGGGGTGTTTGTGCCACTGCAGGATGGGGCTGAGGGGTCTGCCTGCCTCTACTGCAGCCTCCAGCTCACACAGGGTCTCATGGGGCATCAAGGACATGGCTACGTAGTAGAACAACCTCTCACTCAGCGCCTGAGAAACCGACAGGTAGATGTTTTACTGCACATTAAAAGTAACTCGCAGATTATACACAATGACAGCAGAAACTTTACCTGTGCACAGGCACAGCCCGCATGGCCGTCGAACACTCCCAGCAGCATCCCCCGCGTCTGCAGACAGGTGGCAGCGCTGCGCCGGTCCTCGATGGGTGCATTGGCAGGCAGCTGGTTACTGTCGAACCCCATCACCGACGACACATTCTTACCATCAAACTCTGGAACCTAGAACCAAAGCACACACTCATATTCTTATGGTCTCAGCGCAATCGTGAAGCTGTACTCATTGTATGTAAATGTGTGTATCGTCCGCCCCTACCTTGAAGCTGTACTCATTGTGTGCATCGACCGCCCCTACCTTGAAGCTGTACTCATTGTATGTAAATGTGTGTATCGACCGCCCCTACCTTGAAGCTGTACTCGTTGGCCTTGAGGATTGAGTTGACCTGTGGAGGGGTGAGATTGTAGCTGTGGAGGTCAGGGCTCCTCCTATAGCCACGCACGGGCATGGCTGTCGGCCATATGGGGTGGGGCTGAGACGAGGTGGGCCGGTGGGAGGTGGGGCAGCAGGGGAGCTGGCGTTGGCATGGGAACAGGGAGGAACCCCAGAGCTTCGCCAGAGGGAAGCCTCGGAACAGCTGTGATGTCACGGGCATGGTGGCTCGCTCTGGGTGCATACACTCTCAGAGCACCGCCACACACACACACACACTCTCAGAGCAGCGCCAACACACACCTACGGGAGACACCAGGAACTGTGAGCTATGGGCAAAAATGCAGCTTCTATCATCTGTATAATTCAGTCAACACAACCACAGCTGACTATGGCATTTTGATTGTGTACACACCTCTCATTCAGTCAGTGTACATAAATTACTGACACGTAGTAACAGAGCCCTCGACAAAGGTACCATTACAGATCCATACAAACAAAAGTGACATGCAAATAACATAACAGATCAAGACAAGCAGTTCTATCTTCCAACTGTATTTATTTTAATTGTGTTGTGAATAAGGGAGCTGGAACCAGTGACTTTGCTACAAGGAAACCTCCTGTGCAATAAAAGTCTGAGCCTCTTGGCAGAGGCTTTATAATGCTTTGAGGCAGGTTGCACTCCAACAATGGAACCCTGCATTCCAGTACTAGCGGACTAGTGTGACAGACTGGCACTAGGTTGCCAGGCTGTGTTACTCCATAAAAGAGCCTTGCCCCTCTACAGGGGTCAGCCACCACTAGTTTTCTGACAGACTATATATAGTCCTGTGAAGCAGCTCTGACATTTGCTCACTCCTGAAAACCCAATCTTGTCCTACTGAACTAGATTCTCTCTAACGGCATAGGCTATCCCTCTCTCTGCCCTTTCCGCCTCCTAGATTAGGACCCCAGGGGGAGGAACTACTGTTATTGTAACAGCTAATGGGGATCCTAATAAAACATGAACAAATACAATAATTACACAATAATTAAAAGGGGCAATCAGCAGTTGCTAAATTAATGATATGGACCCAATAAAATGGAGAAATGCCTCGATCTTAGTTCAACTGCCACACTCCACCAGAACCCAAAATAAAAGCTTGTTTACCTTCAATGTTTGTAAAGAAACTCTATATAGCCTCAAAACATGGTTAAAACTATTATTTTGATATCATGGATGGTCAGTCCTTGCATCCATAGCTCTGTCTATGAATTTGAGAGTAGATACATTTCTCCAGCCCTATCCCTCCGCTTTTTACCGAAACAGGGTCCGCGATTTCGCTTTCTGATTGACGCTTTAATCTAGCTATTTGTAGCGAAGGAGCAATACGTGCAGCTGCTCTGGTCGGTCGAAAGAGACCCAGGCACGGCTGAAATACACGGAACCCCCGGTACTAGTTGAAATACCGCTCAAACCTCCAGTCTATGACCAGTGACCACGGCCTATCCCTGGCTAGGCCTGACTGCTACAGAGTTGCCATATTGTTCACAGTACAGAGTCAGTTTTCTTTGTACTTAGATGAAATCGACATCAATATTTGAGTTCCCAATAGCGAATAATCCCAAATACAAGCATAATTAAAGCCAGCACATTGTTACGTATTAATTTGATGGGCCGTCTACTCTACTGCTGGGTAGTAACGTTGGCTAGCGATGATCTAGCTATGCGTCACCGCAAACCAGTTTAAAACATCACTCCTCCTTCAGTCCTTGTACATTACGGTAACAAAGCTCACAACATATAACAGAAGTTAGTTATCAATGCATTAACACATACTGCACAAAAGTAACATGCCAAACACATTTATCTAGCCACCGACCTGATTCTCAGAGTTTACTATTTCGTTTTCCTACGCTACCCACCCTCCTGCATCTCTCTCCAGCTCACAACATACTAAACGCTGATTGGCTCACCTCTCTGACAGCTCTGACTGGCTTGTTAACCCTTTGCACGCTGCTGGGGGTGTGTGACAGATTTTCAAGCATCTCTCTCCAGCTCACAACATACTAAACGCTGATTGGCTCACCTCTCTGACAGATCTGACTGGCTTGTTAACCCTTTGCACGCTGCTGGGGGTGTGTGACAGACTTTCAAGCACCAAAAAGATGTCTAGATCTCTATTCATCATGAACTATTTACAAAATAACACCCAGTGTAGTAAAGGAACAGGTGAACGGAACCTGCTGGCTGCAGCTCCTACTGGCCCTGGAGCAGAGCTGGGCCTACTCTGTTATCTACTTTTATCTGGCCCTGGAGCAGAGCTGGGCCTACTCTGTTATCTACTTTTATCTGGCCCTGGAGCAGAGCTGGGCCTACTCTGTTATCTACTTTTATCTGGCCCTGGAGCAGAGCTGGGCCTACTCTGTTATCTACTTTTATCTGGCCCTGGAGCAGAGCTGGGCCTACTCTGTTATCTACTTTTATCTGGCCCTGGAGCAGAGCTGGGCCTACTCTGTTATCTACTTTTATCTGGCCCTGGAGCAGAGCTGGGCCTACTCTGTTATCTACTTTTATCTGGCCCTGGAGCAGAGCTGGGCCTACTCTGTTATCTACTTTTATAGCACCATAATAAGGTCATCACACTTCAGCAGAAGAGATGTTTCCTGGCACGTTAGGTTAGTAATTGATGATGCCACTACAGCAGGCAATAGCTAATGTGTGGATGGTTTGAAGTACCACAATCCTTCTCTCATCTACCTTCACCTCCCTCCATCTTTTCTCTCTATCTACAGGGCCAATAACAGAGGAAGCAAATGAACAGACAATATAAAATCAGACCCATTGTTTTAATTTGTAAAAACATATCATAGAAAAACTGAATTACAAAATGTACATCATCGACCCTGTGAACAAAATACTGTGTAAACAAGTAGAAAAGCATTTGTCAAAAAAAAAAGAGGCTGCCAAAGCTGTAAACAAAACAATGAAACCACGCTAGTCATACAGCTACCAAGGCTGTTACATGCTAATTAGGCATGGCATACTATAGTCTATACCACTCAAGCTCAACTCTGGACCAGTTCCACGGCTTTTCTTCAGATTTAGAGCTGGGACACCAGGTGTGTGTAATTAATGACCAGGTAGAACAGAAAACTAGCAGGCTCCAGACCTCGCAGGGTAAGAGTTGAATACCCATCTCTAGCAAACACAGCTGATTATTCAAATTGCATTCTAAACTGAAGATCATGATTAGTTGATTAGTGGAGTCTGGTGTGTTTGCTGGGGCAAAACTGTGGCACCAATCAGCCCCCGAGAACTGGAATTGCCTGCGCCTGGTCTATACTTCCACCATTCTGACAGCAGAAACTAGATCAGGAATCTCTTGTCCACCAATGTTTTGTTGGCCAGGTTTCTCCGCCCAATACCGTTACGGATTAACCGAAAGATCTAGAATAGAAAATAAATCAAATGTTATTTTTTGCTGTTATACAACTGACACAAACAAACAAAGACAGGTACAAGTACACCCACAATACTGACCATTTGCTGTACGTATGTGAGTACGCCTGCCAGTATGAAGCTCTGTGCTCCCAGGTCGACCACACAGAAGAAGAGCGTGTCAAAGATCAACAGAGTGGCTTCGTTCCCATAGAACAGCACGTCACTGAACGAATGGGACTCATCTGTTGAATAAAGACATATTTCAGAGGTCATACAGGTGCCCAGGCTTGTTCACAGACCACACTGCCATTTATCTGCAGCCCACACAGTGTGTGTAATGTAGTAACATAGACCGCATATTACTGTTGTATCTGCCATGTTTTGAGATATATACAGTACCAGTCAAAAGTTGACACACCTACTCATTCAAGGGTTTTACTTTATTTTTCACAATTTTCTACATTATAGAATAATAGTGAAGACATCAAAACTATGAAATAACACATATGGAATCATGAAGTAACCGAAAAAGTGTTAACAAATCCAAATATATTTTATATTTGAGATTCTTCAAAGTAGCCACCCTTTGCCTTGATGACAGCTTTGCACAATCTTGACATTCTCTCAACCAGCTTCATGAGGTAGTCACCTGGATTGTATTTCATTTAACAGGTGTGCCTTGTTAAAAATGTATTTGTGGAATTTATTTCCTCCTTATTGCGTTTGAGGCAATCAGCTGTGTTGTTACAAGGTAGGGGTGGTATACAGAAGATAGCCCTATTTGGTAAAAGACCAAGTCCATATTATGGCAAGAACAGCTCCAAACGTTTGCCTGGTACTGTATATACATATAAACTATTGGAACCAAGATTGAAAAAGAAGTGATGTTGGCACAAGATGGAGGGAAGGTTGCAGCATAACCGTTGTAGAAGATGCTCTTGTCCATAGGCTCCAAGAACTCCATCCCTATGACTCTCTCAAAAAACAGTTTGTCTCTCACAACGTATTCCATGTCCCGATGGGCCTACAGAGAATACAACATAACATCAGGAAAGGGTGTGTGTGAAAATATTTAGAACAGATCCCAGGAAGTGACTCATGGTGTGTTGTGTGTTTATATCTTACATGGTCTATGACAGATCCTAGGAAACGGTTCATGGTGTGGTATGTTTATATCTTACATGGTCTATGACAGATCCTAGGAAACGGTTCATTGTGTGGTATGTTTATCTTACATGGTCTATGACAGATCCTAGGAAACGGTTCATTGTGTGGTATGTTTATATCTTACATGGTCTATGACAGATCCTAGGAAACGGTTCATGGTGTGTGGTATGTTTATCTTATCTTACATGGTCTATGACAGATCCTAGGAAACGGTTCATGGTGTGTGGTATGTTTATATCTTACATGGTCTATGACAGATCCTAGGAAACGGTTCATGGTGTGTGGTATGTTTATCTTATCTTACATGGTCTATGACAGATCCTAGGAAACGGTTCATTGTGTGGTATGTTTATCTTATCTTACATGGTCTATGACAGATCCTAGGAAACGGTTCATTGTGTGGTATGTTTATATCTTACATGGTCTATGACAGATCCTAGGAAACGGTTCATTGTGTGGTATGTTTATATCTTACATGGTCTATGACAGATCCTAGGAAACGGTTCATTGTGTGGTATGTTGATATCTTACATGGTCTATGACAGATCCTAGGAAACGGTTCATTGTGTGGTATGTTTATATCTTACATGGTCTATGACAGATCCTAGGAAACGGTTCATTGTGTGGTATGTTTATATCTTACATGGTCTTTGACAGATCCTAGGAAACGGTTCATTGTGTGGTATGTTTATCTTATCTTACATGGTCTATGACAGATCTTAGGAAACGGTTCATGGTGTGTGGTATGTTTATATCTTACATGGTCTATGACAGATCCTAGGAAACGGTTCATTGTGTGGTATGTTGATATCTTACATGGTCTATGACAGATCCTAGGAAACGGTTCATTGTATGGTATGTTTATATCTTACATGGTCTATGACAGATCCTAGGAAACGGTTCATGGTGTGTGGTATGTTTATCTTATCTTACATGGTCTATGACAGATCCTAGGAAACGGTTCATGGTGTGTGGTATGTTTATATCTTACATGGTCTATGACAGATCCTAGGAAACGGTTCATGGTGTGTGGTATGTTTATCTTATCTTACATGGTCTATGACAGATCCTAGGAAACGGTTCATTGTGTGGTATGTTTATCTTATCTTACATGGTCTATGACAGATCCTAGGAAACGGTTCATTGTGTGGTATGTTTATATCTTACATGGTCTATGACAGATCCTAGGAAACGGTTCATTGTGTGGTATGTTTATATCTTACATGGTCTATGACAGATCCTAGGAAACGGTTCATTGTGTGGTATGTTGATATCTTACATGGTCTATGACAGATCCTAGGAAACGGTTCATTGTGTGGTATGTTTATATCTTACATGGTCTATGACAGATCCTAGGAAACGGTTCATTGTGTGGTATGTTTATATCTTACATGGTCTTTGACAGATCCTAGGAAACGGTTCATTGTGTGGTATGTTTATCTTATCTTACATGGTCTATGACAGATCTTAGGAAACGGTTCATGGTGTGTGGTATGTTTATATCTTACATGGTCTATGACAGATCCTAGGAAACGGTTCATTGTGTGGTATGTTGATATCTTACATGGTCTATGACAGATCCTAGGAAACGGTTCATTGTGTGGTATGTTGATATCTTACATGGTCTATGACAGATCCTAGGAAACGGTTCATTGTGTGGTATGTTTATATCTTACATGGTCTATGACAGATCCTAGGAAACGGTTCATTGTGTGGTATGTTTATATCTTACATGGTCTTTGACAGATCCTAGGAAACGGTTCATTGTGTGGTATGTTTATCTTATCTTACATGGTCTATGACAGATCTTAGGAAACGGTTCATGGTGTGTGGTATGTTTATATCTTACATGGTCTATGACAGATCCTAGGAAACGGTTCATTGTGTGGTATGTTGATATCTTACATGGTCTATGACAGATCCTAGGAAACGGTTCATTGTGTGGTATGTTTATCTTATCTTACATGGTCTATGACAGATCTTAGGAAACGGTTCATGGTGTGTGGTATGTTTATATCTTACATGGTCTATGACAGATCTTAGGAAACGGTTCATGGTGTGTGGTATGTTTATCTTATCTTACATGGTCTATGACAGATCCTAGGAAACGGTTCATTGTGTGGTATGTTTATATCTTACATGGTCTATGACAGATCCTAGGAAACGGTTCATTGTGTGGTATGTTTATCTTACATGGTCTATGACAGATCCTAGGAAACGGTTCATGGTGTGGTAGGCTTTGGTGCTCTGGTCAAAGGGGTGTCCCGAGGCTGCGTCCACCAACCGCGACGGTCCATTTCTCTGTTAGAGACAAACACAGATATACCTTTGAACAAGGTAAATATTTCCATGCCCTTGAGTGTACCTGACCCATTGAACTCTATGAAGTAATCTGAAATTGTAAATCATGAAATGTGTTGTAACCTGAAATAATATGAAAACTGTGACAACTACATTTTAAAAGCTTCAGACAGAGGCACGTTAAAAGTGGTACAACGTAACAGAATATTCTGATAGAAACACATTGCATAGAACAGACATGAATATCTTTCCTGTTGATTATGATGATCTCAAACAACACACAGACACACACAGCCCCACCCTGCTGAGGGGCTCCAGGATGCGGTCGTACTGCAGGCGTAGGCGGCTGGTGATAGAGATCTGGAAAGTCTGAGTGTCTGTGTTGGGAAGGAGACCTCTCTGACCACACAGAGACTCCTACAGAGAGAGAGAGGGAGAAAGGGTTGAATAGCTTTTTATATCGGAACGAAATACACACATGCACACATCCCAATTCCACACACACTCTCTCTGTCTGTCTCTGTGTGTACATACGGCCTCTCTCTTGAGGTTGATGTTCATCTCCTCCATGTTGGTGTCAGCGTGGCCATGGACGGAGCGCCCGTGGATGTAGTAACCAAAACACCTGTGGGACAGCAGCAGCACCGAAATCTAAGACAGAAGAAAAACCTTGTTTAAATGACTGATAGCATTAAAACAGCAGCAGTTCATCAGCCCATCTCACTTTTACAAAATGTGCACGGCAGCTGAGACACTATACTCACGTTGCTGATAGAGCATAGGTCCACAAACTGACGGATCTTATCCTCCACAAAACGCTCATGGAAAGCAGTGAAGAAAATGATCTGCAGAGAGAAAGTGAAAGACACACAGAGTGAGAAAGCCTGTCCAGAGACCCACTCTGGTAACAGGTCTGACCAACGTCTGCCGTTCATAGGGGTGTACCTACCTGCAGCAGTCCAATGCAGAGCCAGAGTGTGGCGGCCAGGCCATAGCGCAGTGTCAGGCTGTAGGGAGGGGAGTAGGACTGAGGGGGGCGCTGGAGATCTGACCAGGGGTCCCTAAGGGCCAGACTAGAGAAGCCAACCACCTAGACACACAGGGAGAGAGAAAGAGAGAGCAACAGAGTCACAGAGAGAGCGTTAAGAAAGTGATTTGAAATGTATCAGGGGAAAATGCTGCCATTTCTCTGATGGGAAAGAGAGAGTCACAGAGAGAGGCACAGAGGGACAGACAAGGAGACAGAGAGGCAGAGAGAGACACAGACAAGGGGACAGAAAGAGAGAGAGACACAGACAAGGAGACAGAGAGAGGGAAGGAAGATGTGTGTGTACCTCCAGTAGGAAAAGCACAGCCATGATCTGGAAGGTGGGGCTGATCTTGCGTATGGTCTGAATCTCATTCCACTCGTTGGCCACAAAGTAGGTCCTCCAGATGCTGACAGGAGAAGGGCTGTGCTTCGCCTCACCGTTGCCATTGCCTGACAACAACCCAAATCATGGTCACGTCTAATTCAGAGAGACAGAGGGGTAAAACAACTTTCAGAGAAAAGGGGAAAAGGCGTTTTTTGACTACGTACCCTGGATGGTCTTGTTGGCTTTGCCGCGCGGTCTCTCCCAGTCTATGAAGAAGATATCCACTGACAACTGCTGGATCAGCTTATGGAGAAACTGCACAGTCTGGAGGACAGGAAGACAATTTAGACCAGTGGTATTCAAACGTTTTCAGCAGGGATCCCATTTCTATCGGCAGAATTTCTCGTGACCCCACCCCAAATCTAATGACCGATATATTGATATCGGCCAATAAAATAGGATGAAAAGGGCAAATATGTTCCGTTTTCCCCAAAAAATGTATTATTAGGATTAGGAGGCTCCAACACAAGGTTACCACAGGAAAGTGGGAAATCACTTTCTCAGCAAAACTTCTCACTATCCAAATCTGCATGTGCTTCAGGGAAGAGAACAGAGTTGTGAAGTAGCACAGATCCATGAACAAGTGACTGCTCAGCTGCAGTGTTTTCCCCGTAAAACCCAAGGGTTATTCTTTGACTGTGCATGTTTATGTTAATGTTGTGTTCCGAACGTTGGGTCAGAATCTGTGTGTGGGTTTGGGTGTGTGCATGTGTGTTAAGTCATGTGGTCTTCCTAGGTGTGGATTGATGAGGCCTTTATATCTTCTAATATGCCATTGGCACCTATGTCGCCGCCTTGGGAAAAACTGTCAGAAAAATATAGTTTATTCTCCATAAGATTTGTTTCATGAAATAATAGATCATTAGGATCCTTGGCATCCTAACGATGATAGTCAGAGGAGTTGGACTGCAAGTTTCAACAGATTCACCTATATTAACACCAGCCCTATTTTCCTGACAGTTTTCCTATAGGTGTGCCACAAAGCGGTATCCTTAGTGTTGGCACACAAAACAGAAAAGTATTAGAATTTTGGAACTAGATGTTTCTGCACGTTTGAGGACGTTACAGCATGTTATCCCACCAGTGGTGAGAACCTGCTGTAGCTCTTATTACCATCATCTATGCCTTAGTTGGTTTTAGGTGGTTTGAACCAATTTATATACTTACACAACCTTAGAAATCTGAAAAATTCACATTTTACATCAACAAATAACATTCAATTCATTTTTATCTCTTACAAAATTAGGAGAACCAATATAAATAGCTTACTAAATCACAATTAATTTGTCAAATAATCTGTACTGTAATCCCCACGGCCATTTAAAACAAAATATATAATACTTTTTTCTATGTGGCGACCCCACTGCAATTCCCCCGCGCCCACACTAGGGGTCGCTCCCCCGACGTTGAATACCAACATTTTAGACAAATAGAAGCATACACATAACACAAGCTGTCAACAGGGTGGGATGGCCTCACCTTGAGAGCAAAGGCACTGCCCACATACGCCACAAACCTCTCCTCCTGCAGACCTGGTAACGGTAGCAGCACTGACACAAAATGCTGGGCCTAGACACACACACACACACACGTTTGAATGTTTTTAATGTTCTTGTGTGGGAGGGGGAGAGGAAAAGAGGAGGGGAGGAGAAGAGAAAGACTTGCCTCCACTGTCTGAGTGTGCAGCCCAGGAGAAGAAAGAAGAGAAAAACCTTGAATAAAATCAGAATCCGTATAAACAGGAGTAAAGACACAGGTCAGAGGTAAAGGTGTACAAGAGAGGGAAAGGTCTGTTAGTGTGTGTGTGGGGGGGGCTGTGGTGTGTGTCTGTCTGCGGGGGTCTCCGTCTACCTTATAGAAGATGAGCCAGTACAGGCCTGTTCCCACGGTGATGAAGAAGAAGACGTTAGCCAGATCACCAGCGTAAAACAACAGGAACTTCAATACGGTCTGAGAGCAAGAAAAAGAGGGGTGAGAGACAGAGACAAATAGAGAAGGAGAGGCAGAGAGAGAGGGGTGAGAGACAGAGACAAATAGAGAAGGAGAGGCAGAGAGAGGGAGAGGGGTGAGAGACAGAGACAAATAGAGAAGGAGAGGCAGAGAGAGAGAGAGGGGTGAGAGACAGAGACAAATAGAGAAGGAGAGGCAGAGAGAGAGAGAGGGGTGAGAGACAGAGACAAATAGAGAAGGAGAGGCAGAGAGAGAGAGAGGGGTGAGAGACAGAGACAAATAGAGAAGGAGAGGCAGAGAGAGAGAGAGGGGTGAGAGACAGAGACAAATAGAGAAGGAGAGGCAGAGAGAGAGAGAGGGGTGAGAGACAGAGACAAATAGAGAAGGAGAGGCAGAGAGAGGGAGAGGGGTGAGAGACAGAGACAAATAGAGAAGGAGAGGCAGAGAGAGAGAGGGGTCAGGGAAAATATTTGACAAACATGCAATCGAATTCTACATTTAAATAAATGCATTTGGGTGTTTAAAGGTTAATGGTTAGAAGTCAGGGGTTACAGGTTAAAGGTCAGGTACCTCCATGTCAATGAGAGGAGAGCCAATCCTCCTCTTCCAGCTGGCTGTCTTCACCAGGGAATACAGAACAGAAACACCACCCAACACACCTAGGGCGATCTACACACACACACACACCCACTAATCATTACGGTCTTATGCATGCAATCGCAACAGCATTACCCTTCTCGTTCTCTGTCCCCTGGTTACTCACATCAGTCTTCATGTGAGCCTCAGTCTGGTCCATCTCATAGTCCACAGCAAACAACACCTAGAACACACAGAAGTTACAGTGGGATCAGGGATGTGTGTGTGTGCTGTGAGAAGGTGTGTGTGTGATGTGTTACTCACAGAGACAGTCTGTGTGTTTGGGGCAGTGATGAGGACGTCTGAGTAGGTCACAGAGAGGAGAGGAGGGAACACCTGTCCCTTCTGAGTCCCTGGCACCAGCTGAAACCTGTCACAAATACACACACATGTTTTCACATCCTGCTGACATTGATGAATGCGTGTAGTCCTACATGGATGTGTGTTTGTGTGTGCAACTCACCCAATCCTGATGCTGCTTGCGATGCGTATGACTTTTGGCAGAGAGCCGAGGCTCTTCTCTCTCCCACTCAGAGTGTCCACCAGTAACACACGTCTCGATAGGTACCAGTCGTTCAAGTTACCTACACACACCAGTTATTCAAGATACTTGTTGAGGGAGAAAGGATTTAAAACAAATGTACCCCCTCCCACATTCACCTTGGTTGATGAACTTCCTGTTGTATTCTTGGTTGAGGTTGCGTGTGGGGAGGGGGAGCAGTCTCCTGTCCTCTCCTCGGCTCAGATCCACAAACACATCGTAGAATAAAGGCTCAGCATAAACACGCAACAGGTCTGCTACAGAGAGAACACACTACACACACAGACACATACGTAATAGAATTGGCGCTAAGTGAGAACGCAAAACAAATGTAACCATGAGAAAACACCACAGCACATGTTGACGAGATAGAGACAGGGCTTGACTCGGGCAGGAGTTCACCGGATCTGAGTCCCGGCACCTCAAATGTTCTACTGCTCGGGCTCCTGTTCCTCTTATAGAATATTATCTCAAATGTTCTACTGCTCGAGCTCCTGTTCCTCTTATAGAATATTATCTCAAATGTTCTACTGCTCGAGCTCCTGTTCCTCTTATAGAATATTATCTCAAAAGTATTGTGGAGCTTCTGCACCTAAATACTGTATAAACAGTAGTGGCATCCAAAATGAGTACCGGAACCAATTTCAGTTCAAGTCAAGCACTGGATAGAGGTAGAAACTCACAGTCTCCTGGTAGGCCGTGCCAAAGGTGTAAGCTGCCTCCTGTCTCCTGGCGGTGTCTGGACAGAGCTGGGAGAGGAGACAGTCACTTTCCTCATGTCAAAACTAATAATGATAATGACTGATCTATGACTGAGCTGTATCATGAAACACTGGCATCTCAACACTGGAACCAGCAGTGTGATGGAAAGAAGAACACCTTTAGGCTAGACTTGTGTGTCACTAAGGTCTCTGCTCCCAACCTCAGGTTGTTACAAATATTACTACAGTAGACAGCTCACCTTGAAGGTTAATATGAATGGAAGTCATTATGAGACTGCAAACTGTGGCAATGCAAGACTAGCCTACACTAGTCAGGCTCAAGATGAACTTCCTGTTTTACCTGCAGGTTGTTTCCTCCCACTTTCTCCCATTGGAGGAAGTCTCCTCTGGCGTTGTAGACAGCAGCCACTAGGTTGATGTCTGTATTCTGAGAAAGAGAGACAACGCACGTAGAATCGGAGTGATCATCATAGGTGTTATGGTAATAGTGTTGGGTCAATGTGTGTGTTACGGACCCTGTTGCGTCCCTTGAAGCTGAATCCAGTGGGAAGTGGCTCTGTCTGCAGCACGCGGTTGGCCAGACCCGGCTGGTCCCCGTAGTAAAGCCATGGGAGATTGGCTCTCCTAAAGTCACAGGGGCAGGAATGGACAGTTCCATTGACTGATCTACTCCAGATTTGACATCATTGGTTGAAAACAGTGGTTAGAGACTACAGAGCAAGAGTAGATCTTCAGAAGATGTTTTAGGGGTTATAGGTTAGGGGTCAGGAAAAGAGTTAGAGGTTACCAGTAGGATATGTCCTGTGTAGATCCCAGGGCTGCGGTAGCTCTGAAGATGGTGTTGTAGAGACCACAGGCATCGTTGGCCACGCTGCTGAAGGAGTGCATGTTCATCACACACATGTTCCCCAATGCCTGGCATGCTGTCAGGTTAGTATACACCTGTACAATGCACACATACCAACACGATCAGGTCAGAGAACACCTGCAGGACACACACCACACACACAGACAAGTGCACATAGATCGTCCAGGGACAGAAATGTGAACAGGTATTTGAGAGGCTTTTTTTTTACCAAGCAGGCAGCTGCTGAAGAGTAGAGGTTTGTGGAGAACCATGCTGATTGCACAGGAAGGGACTACAGGGGGAACATACCAAACAGTGTTACAGTGTTACTATAATTCCACAGTTACATAACTACAGCAGGCTCACTGATGCTCTGGGCCCAGTTTTTCAAAAATTACAGTATCTACCTGGATTTAGCCTATCGGATAGGAATAAAACAGAGAAACAGAATGAATACAATGGAATACCCCATTCAAATAAATTATTTGTTCTATTTCTATGCATTTATTTAATCTTATCCGATAGACAACATCCAGATAGATAACATTTGAAAAACTGGGCCCTGTTGTGTTGACTTACCAGCTCGGCATAGTTGACATTAGGGTTCACAGCTGTAGGGAGGTTGTTGGGAGGGAAACACATACCTCCAGCCTGTAAAGAAACACGACATATGATTCACGGATGCTCTAGACTTGTATTTCATTTTAAACCCATACATGACACACACGCGTATTATAGAGGGTGGGCTCACCAGGATGTTGGAACCACACATACAGGACTGAGAGGTGTTGATGAGGGAAGCCTGGCATCTCTGACACCTGACAGAGACAAGAGAGCAGAGTCAGACAGAGACAGGCAGAGTCAGACAGAGTCAGACAGAGTCAGACAGAGACAGACAGAGACAGACAGAGTCAGGCAGAGACAGGCAGAGACAGACAGAGACAGGCAGAGTCAGACAGAGACAGACAGAGACAGACAGAGACAGGCAGAGACAGACAGAGACAGGCAGAGACAGACAGAGACAGGCAGAGACAGACAGAGACAGACAGAGACAGACAGAGACAGGCAGAGTCAGACAAGACAGGCAGAGTCAGACAAGACAGGCAGAGACAGACAGAGACAGACAGAGACAGGCAGAGACAGACAGAGACAAGAGAGCAGAGTCAGGCAGAGACAGACAGAGACAGACAGACAGAGACAAGAGAGCAGTCAGACAGAGACAGACAGAGACAAGAGAGCAGAGTCAGACAGAGTCAGACAGAGACAGACAGAGACAAAAGAGCAGAGTCAGACAGTCAGACAGAGACAGCCAGAGACAGACAGTAAACGGTTCAGTCAGCAAAATCTTAACAAGTCATGCCATCTGAGAGTTTAGAGCAGAGACAGACAGAGACAGTCAGACCGACAGACAGTAAACGGTTCAGTCAGCAGAATCTTAACAAGTCATGCCATCTGAGAGTTTAGAGCAGAAATATCAGTTGTTCTGCAGAAAGACTTGGCTGTGTCTGGTACCTGTCTCCGTAGCTGTTAGGGGCTGAGAGGGCAGGTTCAGCTCCGTTACACACCTCACACCTGGCCTCTTCCAGAGGGTTCCCCTGGACATCCCGCTCCACTACAGTACAACAATACAACATTAGCATCACACAGCGGCGCACCATAAACACCATCACATCCCCTGTAGACGTGGCTCCTCCAGCTGCTGTCTCACCCAGTATACTCCCAGTTTTACTCACCCAGTATACTCCCAGACGGGCACTGACAGGTTCCCTGCTCAGTCAGACTGCCCGGACAGAGGATACACCCATAGCCATCCTCTGTTACTGCCTACAGGAGACAGGAAGAACAACACATGCAGTTCAGCACCAGTGGAGGCTGCTGAGGGTAGAACACCTCATAATAATGGCTGGAACGTAGCAATGGAATGGCATTAAACACATAAAAACCATGTGTTTGATGTATTTGATACCATTCCACTTATTCCGCTCCAGCCATTACCATGAGCTGTCCTCCCCAACTACGGTGCCACCAATCTCCTGTGTTCAGCACAGTTCCCAGGACAATCTGTATTGATTGAGACCTTTAAACTGGTCGGTGAATGATAAGTAAATAGAAATAGCTGATTTTGTACTGTATTATATGGTGTGATCATCTACTGTCTAGTAGTACAGAATAAGAATATACCATTTTTTCTAGTGGACACTGCTGACAGGTGATGGAAGCTCCGTTGGTGGCGAGAACTCTGAACCCAGTCACACATTCACAAGACAGACCTGATGAAGGAGGAGAGGGTAATTGGTTAACACAAGAGATTATAACAGTAGACACAGCTGTAGGTTACGTTGTAAACCATCAGTGCCATTTCTCTCAGCAAACAATACCTGCAGCAATCTTATTGACCGATGAACCAGCTAACATAGTCTACATATAGGACAATGCAACTAGCAGGCCAGTTTACACTATGTTAGCTGCATTATTATCCAATTCTAACCAGCTAGCTAGCCAGGTGGCTTACTGCAATTACATTCCTCCCTATGATTCGCTACTGCTGTATTTAAGACTATTTAGCAAAGATGGTTGAGCCTGTTCTATTCGTACACGTAATGTTTTAAACAACACGATTTACTCTACAACAAACCCGGACTGGAGTAGATTAGCGTACTGCTAATTAGGTAGCCCGTTAGTCACAGTATAACCAACAACACCATTGATAAACGCACCAGTTGCACTCGTACTCTGGTTCGGTCCGCATTTCACACAGGACTGACTGGAGATGTCGTAGAACTGTTCCACGCTGCAGTCTGAAGGACGCTGAAACGAAATCGTAAACTGCTGGGAGTGAAGTAGGTTTGATTTTATTGTTAGAAATAGTGCCAATCCGCACACAAGTAGCATCCCCGTTGCCATGGTAGAGAAACGGACTTCCTGTTATTTTACCCACAAACCCTTCTGTCTTTTGGGGCGTGTGCTCGCGCCACTTTTCTCGCACCTCCCTACTTCCCTATAAAATGCGCGCATGTGACAGCTCGTGCACAGTTAATGTGGTCGGCCTCATAATGGGACAACATTTCGACCTATCAGCATCACACAAACTTACGATATAAAGGTTAAAATACAGAGGAGCCAGAGTTGTTATGGTTTTCATCTGGTAAGTAAATTTGAGGAGTTGAGCTGTTTATCTTTTTAACTGAAATATTGTTAAATGTTTCGTTTTACAGGGCAGGCTAGCTAGTCTCATTTCACAGCCACCGTGCCTCCGGGCTAACTAGCTAGCCAACCAGGTGTTCATAATAATGTACCGCGTGCCAGCGTTCATCAGTTGTGTTGTTGGTTACTTAACGTGTTTTAATTTCTATGGAAATTCTGGAATTTGGATGTTCTCAATATAAGTTTAAAAAAATTGTGCCCATTTTAAATGTTTATCCTTTTGTTGCTGTTCTTAAAATGTATTAAATAACTTGATTTCTGCTTCATGTTCATGTTTTTTTTGTGTTTGTTGTATCTGTTTCTAGATCTCTGGTTGCCAGATAAAAGGAGTTCAATATGACCATAGTACTTCGGTTGCAGGGTCTGAATATTAAGGCCGGGACTGAAGACATACGCAGATTCTTTACCAACTTATACATCCCAGAAGGTGGTGTATATATTATAGGAGGACACCTTGGTGAAGCGTTCATTGTGTTCACTACAGAGAGAGATGGCCAGCACGCAATAAGGCGCTCTGGAACTCTTCTTAGAGGGTCTCCGGTGACCCTACATATTAGTAGCATTGCAGAACTGCAACGAAAAATGGAGTCCAAACTACAGAGCGAGAAGCTCATTCCAGAGTTGTTACCTGAGAAGAAGCCTTTGCTGCCCTTGCCCGACCCTGCCACAGCCCTACTGTTCGGCCTTGTTGCTGTTATCCAAGGACTGCAATCTAATCAGCCAGGAGAGCACAGCAAAGCGACAGTAGCACCTGGTCCTGTGCTCAGGGCCAATAGCCCAGCTGTTGGTTGTGTGCTCAGGGCTGATAACACAGCTGTGCCTGGGAGTGAGCTAAGGAGACCAGAAAAGGATTACAGGCCAAGACCAGGCTACGTCAGGCTCTTTGGCCTACCAAAGACTGTCACCAGCCAGGAGATCTGCCACTTCTTCAAAGGCCTGTTGGTCCAGGATGTGATAGCTAATGTGAAGCTGGGCGTGAGACAGGGCTGCCTTGTAAAGTTTGGGCATGCCCAGGACGCATGTGATGCCCTAAGCTTCAACCACCAGCAACTGGGCTGCATCAGCGTGGAGGTCCGTGGGGCCTCTGAGGAGATGTGGAGCTATGCCATCCAGCAGTGTCAGAACCCTTCATATGACCCCTTGGAAAACCCCTTGTATAGGCCCACAACTCAGAGAGATAGAACCTTGTACAACCCCCAAGAAATATCCTCGTATACAATCCAGAGAGATGGACCCTCATTAGAATCCAAGGAAATGCAGCACCAGGAAAGGGCAAGGCCCTCATACAGAACCCAAAGACAAAGCTTGTATGAGCCTGCCAGAGAAATACACAGGACCTGGGCCAAGAGGTGCTCTGAAGACAGATCGCTGTCACGGTCACCGAAGAGGCCCAGATCCTGTGAGTCCCTTTCACTGAGTGTGGAGTACTGTATTATGGCCAAAAATCTATCCAAAACAATAACGAAGACTGAGATAAAAGAATTGTTTGGCTGTCCGAACATCGCCAACAGCAAAATATTACACTTACTGTATAAGGATAGTGAGAGGACAGATACAGCGTTTGTAATATTCGACCAAACGGAAGACTACGTTTATGCTTTGAACCTCAACGGCTGCCATGTTGGTTCCCAGGCCATAGACGTCTCATCTGTCACCAAGGAGAAGATGCAAGCCATGTTGTCAACTGGGAGACACCATGGCAACCCCAAGACAACACCAGCAGTGTCAGAGCGAAGCGAGGAGAAACATCAGATTGTGAGACCGTTTCCCACAGCACAGACATGTGTTTACGTACGAAACCTCCAGTCAGACGTGACGAAAATGGAAATAAAAGATTTTTTCTGCGACCTTCCTCTGACTGAACAGTTTATCAACATTCTGTGTGATCAAGATGGCAATGGCATCGGTGAGGCTGTGGCTCAGTTTAAAACTGAGGATTTTGCCACACAGGCCCAGAAACAACATGGCAAGACATATATGGGGACCAGAGTGCTGCTCACCTGTATCAGCTTCCAGCAGATGGAGGACATCTTGAAAAGGAATGCGTGAGGAAAGATGGCCTACTTCTCATATTTACATTTGTTATTTAGCAGATGCTCTTATAGAGGACTGCAGTCTAATCAGCCAGGAGAGCACAACAAAGCGACAGCGCACTTTTTTCTCCTACTGATCCCCCGTGGGAATTGAAACCCAAACCTTAGCGTTGCAAGCGCCATGCTATACCAACTGAGAATTACTGGACAATTGTTGACCAGAGCCACATGGGGATCTGGTTGGAAGTAGTGGACTCTATGGGGATAGGGTGTCATCTGAGATTGTCCCTAAAACTCTAAAGATGGCACTTCAGGATGGGCTCATCACTGGAATGAGCATCCTTGAGTCGTAGTGGCTTCGAGTGTTAACCCCATACCCTCCAGTCATCAAGTTACATTTGGACAAATCTAAACTGGATATGAGTCAATATCCATTGTTATTGAATGATTCCAACTTTAATTTCAAGACCTTTCAATACCAATGGCGGCAAATCATTCTACACCTACAGGTTGATTTAAATGCATTTCAAACTGCAACAGTGTGACAATGTTTGAAAACCAGCAACAGGACAGCATTTCTGTTCTCTTCTGACATTCAGTATTTCTTTTATTGGAATTTTCATTCCAAATATAACTTTGAAACCAATGTTTATTTTTGTCACTAATTAAATGTTACAAAAATTACCTGATTTTGATTCAAACTCTTCTTAAATAGTTTTCTATTATGCTAGTATGTCAATTCACTGCATTTTATGGTAGATTTAAGGTCAACTTGAGAGCCAGCAACATTTCTGACACAGCTGGAGAAGCATAGATGACACCACTGAGTTTATTTTCAGTTCCCTATTTTGTTGGATCAGATAAAATACAACTCATGGAATCCCCTGGGTGATGCAGTTCCATTTTTATAGCGAAGGAACAACATCCTCCATACTGTGCATTTGGAAAGTACTCTAAAATGGATTAAATACATTTTGCCCCTCAATCTACACACAACCCATATGGACAAAGCGAAAAGTTTTTTTTTAGAAATGTTTGCAAATTAATTACACAAAAAAACAATATTTACGAATATTCAGACCCTTTGCTATGAGACTCAATTGAGCGCTGGTGCATCCTGTTTCCATTGATCATCCTTGATGTTTCTGCAACTTGTTTGGAGGCCACCTGTGGTAAATTTAAATTGATTGGACATGATTTGGAAAGGCATACCAGTCTATATAATGTCCCACAGTTGACAGTGCATGTCAGAGCAAGAAGTTTAGAACCACCAAGACTTCCTAGAGCTGGCTGCAGTCCGGGGGGGGGGGGGGGCCTTGGTCAGGGAGGTGACCAAGAACCCGATGGTCACTTTGACAAGAGTTCTTCTGTGGAGAACCTTCCAGACGGACAATCATCTTAGCATCACTCCGCCAATCAGGCCTTTTAGGGTAGAGGCCAGAAGGAAGCCACTCAGTGAAGGCATAAGACAGCCCGCTTGGAGTTTGCTAAAATGCATCTAAAGGACTCTCAGACCATGAGGAACAAGATTCTCTCGTCTGTTGGAACCAAGATTGAACTCTTTGGCCTGAATGCCAAGCGTCGCATCTGGAGAAAACCTGGCACCATCCCTACGGTTAAGTATGGTGGCAGCATCATGCTGTGGGGATGTTTTTCCAGTGGCAGGGAGACTAGTCAGGACCAAGGGAAAGACCAACAGAGCAAAGTACAGAGAGATCATTGATGAAAACCTGCTCCAGAGTGTTCAGGACCTCAGACTGGGGCGAAGGGTCACTTTCAACAGGACAACGACCCTAAGCACACAGCCAAGACAATCCAGGAGTGGCTTCAGAACAAGTCTCAAATGTCCTGGAGTGACCCAGCCAGAGCACAGACTTGAATCCAATCAAACATCTCTGGAGAGACCTGAAAATAGCTATGCAGTGATGCTCCCCATCCAATTTGACTGAGCTTGAAAGGATCTGAAGAGAAGCTCCCCAAATACAGCTTGTAGCAGCTTACTGAAGACAACTCGAGACTGTAATTGCTGGCAATGGTGCTTCAACAAAGTACTGAGTAAAGGGTCTGAATACTTATCCTAATATATTTCAGTTTAATTCATTTGCAAACATTTCTAAAAACCAGTTTTTACTTATTGGGTAGTGTGTGTGTGTGTAGATTAATACATTTTAAAATACAGCTGTAACGTAAGAAAATGTGGAAAAAGTACAGGTCTGAATACTTTCCAAATGCACCATACATCCTGGGATTCTGTTCAGGCCCAGCCGTTCTGGCTTTAATACAAACAGAAATACTCCACGGTTTCATCAGCTGTCAGGGTGGCTGGTCGCAGGTGAAGCCAGGTGTGGAAAAAAACAGCCATAACAAGCCCAACTCAAACAGCAGTCAGTACATCAGTAACCCATTTACCACCAAACATCCGTTTCCCTAAACATTACACTTGTTTTCTATCAAACACTTAATTTCTAAACAGACAAGATTCACCCAAGAAACCACAGTAAAATATATGCCAAAATCACATGAATACAGACAATGGTTAATACAACTAAAAGTCAAACTTTGGTCCAACCTATTAATGTCAAAAGAAGTTATGTAAAAACAAAGTCTGCACTAATAAGTACGCAATTGTATCAGTTTCTGCTTTGAAGGAAAATTATAACTATATAAAATAAAAATCCTCTTCAGTGGCTAGACAGACAGCTGCAGACCCCCATTAACTCGGGGTATATCTTGGGGGTGAGGCGGAGGATAGGTTACCCCAGGAAGGTGGATGTGTCACGTGGGGTTGGATCAGTTAGTTGTAGTACCTGGATGGACCATCAGAGTATCTGGAAGGGCCTGCAGAGAGGAGATAATAGATGAGACTGATGTACTGTAGATTTCTGAACCAAACTACAGCCATTAAAAGAATGAACGTGTGTATTTCATTTGTCAACTGGGGCCGTGCGTACCGGAGAGGTTCCCAGAGAAGCCACCTGAGAAGCGGTCACTACCGCTAGACATTCTGGGGGAATCAGAGTAGCTCATGGAGCCCAGTGATAAACCGCTCTTCATGCTAGGACCCTGCTGGAGACAAACGCACATACACTGAATCAAGGAGAACATCAAAGCGGACAAACTACTGAGGAATTCTTTGTGGTTTCCTGAATCACACCATCTACCTTACGACTGTATGGGAGTACACAAGGAACAGGTTTAGCCACAGTAAGAACGTGTGCTGTCAGAACACAGAAGGTTCTAGGGCACTGCCATAAATCAACAGCAATAAATCACTGACTAAAAAGACAGAAAGTGGGTTAAAGGACTGAATCAAGTGACATTTATCCTCACGTCACCAGTTCCTGGAAGCTACTTGTTACACTGCTCTGTCAGCTGCAATACCAGTGCGTATGTGTGCTGCATACCGAGGAAACACTCCTAAGTCTGTAGTCCATTAGGACATCCGTCAGCTTCTGTGTCACCTTCAGCACGATTTGAGCATCACTCTCGTTCTCGATCCGGAAATTGTCCTACACACAGGAAACAGACCCTCACACACAACATATTTAAATAACACGAGAAAGCTTAGTTTCACACACACAGTTCCACTCACCAGGTATTTGAGTAGCGTGGACGGAAGGCTGCTGGTTTCAGGTACAGCTCCCATCAACCCTTGGCCTGATCCACTTCCCATCTGTCCCCCTCTGAACTCATCAGGGTAGCAGCTTCCCGGACTCTCCCCCAACAACCCCTCCTGGCCAAAGCCTCCGTCCCTTCCCAGCCCAAAGCCATCGGCTGAACCCCCCAGCCCCCCCGTATTGTCAGGGTAGCCTCGGAAGCTCATGTCCCTTTTCTGGAAGGCCGTAGAGGAAGTGGAGCGAGACAGGGGGTCAGAGTAGCCCCCCATACCACCCATGGGGTAGTTGAGGAGGCTGCCTTGGAGAGGGAACTCCCCTGGGAACAGAGGCTCTGCAAACCTGCCACCTAGAGGGATACAAAAGGCTGCATTTGGACTACTACACAACACTGCATCCCAACATAGACCAGTCAAGCACACAGTCTTATCACCTCCGCAATCTCTGTTAACCCGGAAGTAAAAGTAATTTGGACAGCTGCGTGATTTATACTTGTTTGAAATTGCAAACAAACGCAAGGCCCCCCCCCCCCCCCGCGAAGCATTTGAAGCGAGCAGTTTAAGCACCGCCTTTACCCACTAAGGCCAAGTGACCAGTGATGAAAAACAAAACCAGAACTAATGCTGTTCGGATCTCACGCATCCCATTCAGTCCTTGCAGATTATCTCAGTCTACATTCAGAATCTGCCCACGGGAGATTATCACTTCAGAGGCAACCTTACACTTCTCCCCCACACACTCACCTGGTTTTGGTCCTCTAGCTCCCATCCCTCCTGGTGGCCCCATGTTGGGGATTGCTGAACCTGTGATGACAGGGAGATATGTCCGGAACCACACACAGTACATTTAAAAACAGACTGAGCACAATGAGATTCAGACAAATTTGAGAATAAACAGAAAAACATACGCAGTCCTGCAAACGCTTGGACCTCACTGGGCTCCTTCAGAATCACCTGAAAACACCGTACAGAATCAAGTCAATCACCAACAGCACCAGAGAGCCCCCCCCCCCCCCGGATGCATCTCAATAGTCTGCCGTGTTCTCTTTTCCTCATCCATAACTTTCTGCTCCCCCTTCTCACCTTCAGCTGTCCCCTGCCCTCTGCCTTCTCCAGCTCTGCTGCTGCTTTTTTCACCTTCTTCCTCACGTCATGGTCCTTTGTGGCAGCATCTTCCTCAAAGGGAATCTTGGCAGAATGATTTTGCTTCTGGAGGACAGATGAGACCATACACAGCATCATAACACAGACCTGTAGACCCAACAGCCTTTAACCGGGACTTTTACTGTGAAAGTTAAGTGACACACACGGCCTCACCATGTATCTGAATGAGTGCTTCCAGCCCTTGATGTGAGCCAGCATGTCAGTCTGCAGACGGCTCACCTTGCAGAGTTTACACTGGTAATGGGGCGGGACTGACTTACTGGGACTGCGGTACTCCCACACATACTGAAGACCTGCAGAACATGAGTGACAGCTCTAACAAACAACCATGGGCAATGAAATATATCAACAACCAATCATAGACTTGAAAAAAAAAAATCATGAAGCCTATATTAGTGAAAGAGTAACTTGACTTAAATCTCTTGAACCCTTTGGGGCATAGGGCTATGGTGCAATGAATAGGTACTCACCAATGACAGTCTCATCAGTGATGGCCTTCAACTGTTTGGTCAAGGACGGGATGGTCTGCACATTTCCCGCCTTGGTGGTGAACACTGGGAAATGCACAGAAGTTAACAAAAAGCACAAACATGGCAGAGACTGCATAATGAGATCGTCATCCTGTCCACGGACAGGTGAGACCAAAGGGTCCACACGTCCAGTCAACTGACCAGCAGACAGCCAATAGCTGAAGAGCCTCATACTTCAGGAAGTGAAACACTTCAAAAAAAGGTATAGCTTTAAAAAGGTCACTGTGCATTCCTTACACAACCCCCCAGTCAAAAGACTTTTAGTGGAGTTTAGAGGTCCTTCATTTACTGAACAACAGTTAGAAACACAACCCCTGCTCTTCTGAGCCTCTGAGGTCCTGTTTCCAGCCGTGCATCATCGACAAAGTCTGGTAAGAATCCTTACCATTTGTGCGCTAGTTAGGTTCTGCTACATACACAGATTGGTTGGGAGTACTAGAATCTCCTGCTCTGGCTGGTAATCAAAGTTGCTGGTAACCAAAAATAACTTCATTTGAGTTGCTGTGTGGAATTCGAGCCCCACCTTCACAAGATCATGATTCATTAGAAGTGGAAGGCACACCAGGGTCTGTTTCATGCCAGGGTTATAGTACTGACCACTACACAGAAGAGAAGCTAATCTGAGGTTTGGAGGCCTGCTGAAAACAGTGGGGGCTGCAGTTCTTCTGCCCACCTAGACACAGGTCAGAGCAGGGATATAGGATTCTCTCACTCCCATCAGGCACTCCTCCATACCTGTGTCCAATCAAAGCAGTGAAACTCTGGCATGGGCACAGCAGGTCCCAGCCCCATTGGCAGACAGTGAGTTGAAACACTTCCTACTCTTTGAGGGCCACAAAGGCCCCGAAAGAAAATCCTGCTGTCAGCATCCATTGCCCATCTGAACTACCATAGGCCTATGAGGCCACATCTTTGTGCCGGGGGCTGATAGCCCTAAATTACATTGGGATGGAGTATCCCATCTCATCCACCACCAATGTGTAGCACCCAACTGGGTGATGCACGGCAGTCATTTGGGCCCACAACATCTGACCCAGACAGGTTCCTTACTGATTTGACTTGCACCAATATGGGGCAACAGCTCTACAGGACTGCAGAGAGCACCTGCACACCTATGAGTTCCCTAGTTAGACATTCTTCTGAGAGGACAGGTTTCACGTTGTGGTTTCTAAAGTTGTTCAGACTGTAAATCATGGACCAAAGTGTTTTATGAAATAAAACTACTTTTAATGCATCTAAAAAGATTTATGCACATTGTATCAAAGACAGACCCCCCAAAAAGTCATTGAAATGAACACTAGGGAAAAGCCTTTGTGAGCCACACAGCCTAAACCTGTGGACAGTGACTAAGTTCACTGGCATTTACAGCAACCTCTAAGAGGCAGTGAATCTCAGACGCAGCCCAGAGCCCACGTTTGGACTTGCCCCCTGCCCAATCAGCCACCAGCAAAAAGGCAGGAGGATGTTAAGTCACAGCTCCTAACCTCCTATCAGAGGCAGTGATGCTGTGTGGAGGCAGAACTTACCTATGTCAGCAGAGAAGTTAGGCTGCTTTCTCTGTCAGTTGGGATAACCAGGCCGAAGGAGAGAGAGACAGACAGGCATTAGTGAGACTGGAGGAGGCAGCAGAGGGGCAAACCCCACTGCACTGTTCCCCAAACAGTGGGTCAGGACCCCCTAGAGGGTTGCAGCTTAAGATTGGGTTCTGGATAGAAACATTGGTTTGGTTTAAGCAAAAGCTTCAGGTGGACTACAGCAGAAACACATTGGAGAACCCTACTCCACTCCTGTCTCTATGGAGAGAGAAATGTCATTTCAGCCTCTCCTCCATGACCCGGTCAGTGACATGAGGGAACTGAGCTGTTACTGACTCTGCACTGTACACATGCACTTTACCTTGAAACAAAAGTACAAGTACTCTAGTCAGGTGTTCCAATCAGAATATATATCTGTCACAAAGGCATCATAGAACCAAGCTGCCAGTGAGCCCTAGTGCTCAACAGGAAAATACAATGGTGTTATGGGGGCTGACTGCCCACTTACTAGAAAGACAGCGATAGAGGGCATGAGATTGCCCAGAGAAAACACCCAGCCCTGTTACCCTCTTTAGTTGCAGCCCTTCTACACTTGGTAACAGGGTTATCTGGAATTCCTGCTGCCCACAACACTCTTTAGCATCTCGTAGTCAATGGGTAACTCAAGCCCTGATTGAGGGGCAGTGCAGCAGGCTGCATCTCCACAGAAACACTCAGGAGACCAGAAAGCACTGATCAGTCCCTGCTGCTCCAGCAGTGTCCAGTGTCTTTGTCCAGCCATGGGCGGCTGGTAAGGGTCCATACCACTTCCTCTGCACAGAGCACTGCTACAACTTTAGGAATGAAACCGGTTAGAAGACCATACAACGACTACGTACACAGTACTCTCAAAACCACTGTTTTGGAATCCACTTATCATAGACACTATTCAGAATGGATTAATTAACCTCATCTGGGTTGTGAATGACTAGTAATACAAATATAATCCTAACCGGGGGAAAACGGCATAACTGGGGGCAATTGGCATGATTACCATGGGAGACTGAACGTACCCTGTTGTTAGCCCCTCCATTAGCGTTCCTGAACCTCTTCTGTGGTGGGGCGCCATAAGATGACCTTGGATTGTTGCCTTGCTGCATTCTGAGGGTCATCACAAACAAATAAAGACAACGTTTAATATCTAGCTATATGGGCCACATCTTTTTTTAGGGGGACTAAGAAACAACGCAGCTGGCCTTGTGGGCAAAACCACTTGGCCACGCACCGTGCAAAATATGGTGATTAGCTAGCCGTTGCCACAATATATTAACGCTACCCGGACAACGTCCTCCAGGGTTACTATAGAATAAATACGGTGTGGTATGAGTGACATGAAATACTCAACCTGAAAAAGTAAGATTCGCTAAAGCAAACCAGAGCGGGATGAATTTTGCGTGTCAAGAAGAACGACTAGCAAATTGACGCACGCGCAATTGTGTATCTCTTTATAGAAAGACCCGTGACGTATCTGATTTTATGAGCCTATGCGTTTGCCTGTGTACTCGAACTCGGAAATTTGAGTTCAAATTAATAAAAAAAAACATTAAAAGATAATAATGACATACATTTTTCATTTGAAATGTATCCTTTACACAAGTTGCAATAAAACACTGATATATGTAGACGTGAATTTGAGAACAGGAAAAACAAACGAATGTTGCAGGCAAATGTGAAGACAGCTTAGCTAGTTTTCGTATCAAAGAGAAAGGCCCATGTTTGTGAAGAAACAACACGAGCTTGATTTTGTTGATTGACGGTCTTCAAAAGCTACATTCGGCGCGGGAACGCTACTGCATGCACAATTATTTCTGACAGTGTCAACACACGTGGGTATTATTATTACGTTTCAAAACGCAATCAATTATTCTGGGTTTACTGCTCATAGATTCTGTGTAAGAGTCGATAGCTTGCAAATGCACTGCCTACTGTGATTGTGGTCTCCTCCTGGTCCATCACTAGCACACACTTCGTTATTGTGTCAAATGGCATCATATTCCCCATAGAGTGAACCACTTCATCAACATCAACCCTGTTTGGCTCTGGTCAGAACAGAAGTAGTGCACTATATTAGAGAATTGGTTGCAATTTAAGATGTTCCCCTCCACAGATAGTCCTATCCTGCAGAGATGACCAAGTGCAAGAAGAAGAAGAGGCAGGATGACTTCCAGAAGGTCAAGCTGAAGGTGGGGAAGACCAAGCCTAAAGCGGACAACGCCACCAACATCAACTTCCGCACCAAGGGAATAAACCTAACTGAACAGCTGAAGAAAGATGCTAATGCACCCACCACACACCGGAAGCTCAACATCAAGGTAGGTAACACAGACACACAAACACACTCACTCCTCTACTGTACCTTATGCTGTGTGCCTCCCCTCCTCTAGGACCTGTTGTCCCAGCTGCATCACTACAGTGGTACAGTGAAACAGGGAGCTCTTGTGGGACTGAGGGAGCTGCTGACCCTTCACCCCTCAGAGTTAGACCAACACCTCTCCAGTCTGCTCAGCGAGGCTGCTGCCGTCTTCACAGACAAGGACCCGAATGTACGGATGTCTGCCACACGCCTGCTCAGGTTAGAAAAGCATTTTGTTATGACAGTTGGAATTTGTCTTCAGGTCTTACATTTTTAAAATTTATTTTTTACTTTATTTAATAACTTATTAGGGCTGCAATCCCGTTAACGGGATCGATATAACAGCCAGCGAAAGTGCAGGGAGCCAAATTCAAAACAACAGAAATCTCATAATTAAAATTCCTCAAGCATACATGTATCTTATACCATTTTAAAGGTAATCTTGTTGTTAACCCCACCAAAGTGTCCGATTTCAAATAGGCTTTACAGCGAAAGCACCACAAACGATTATGTTAGGTCAGAGCCAAGCCACAGAAGAACACAGCCATTTTTCCAGCCAAAGAGAGGAGTCACAAAAAGCACAAAGAGAGAAAATTAATCATTAACCTTTGATGATCTTCATCAGATGACACTCATAGGACTTCATGTTACACAATACATGTATGTTTTGTTTGATAAAGTTCATATTTATATAAAAAAATCTCAGTATACATTGGGCGCGTTATGTTCAGTAGTTCCAAAAACATCTGGTGAATTTGCAGAGAGCAATAACAATTTACAAGTGTTATGCATGGAATTAAAGATATACTTCTCCTTAATGTAACCGCTGTGTCAGATTTCAAAAAGTTTTACGGAAAAAGCAAACCATGCTATAATCTGGGAACAGCGCGCAGAGAACAAATACATATATCCGCCATGTTGGAGTCAACAGAAGTCAGAAATAACTGGGCACCTTTTCATCCAAGCTTCTCAATACTGCCCCTGCAGCCATAAGAAGATTTAACCAGGTAGATCAGTTGAGAACAAGTTCTCATTTACAACTGCGACCTGGCCAAAATAAAGCAGTGTGACAAAAACAACAACACAGAGTTACACATAGGATAAACAAAAGTACAGTCAATAACAATATAAAAGTCTATATACAGTGTGTGCAAATGGAGTAAGGAGGTAAGGCAATAAATAGGCCATAGTGGCGAAATAATTACAATATAGCAATTAAACACTGGAATGATAGATGTGCAGAATGTGAGTGTGCAAGTAGAGATACTGGGGTGCAAAGGAGCAAAATAAATAGCAGTATGGGGATGAGGTAGTTGGATGGACTATTTACAGATGGGCTATGTACAGGTGCAGTGATCTGCGAGCTGCTCTGACAGCTGGTGCTTAAAGTTAGAGAGGGAGATATGAGTCTCCAGCTTCAGTGATTTTTTTGCAGAACGTTCCAGTCATTGGCAGCAGAGAACTGGAAGGAAAGGCAGCCAACGGAGGAATTGGCTTTGGGGGTGACCAGTGAGATATACCTGCTGGAGCGCGTGCTACGGGTGGGTGTTGTTATGGTGACCAGTGAGCTGAGATAAGGCAAAGCTTTACTGAGCAAAGACTTATAGATGACCTGGAGCCAGTGGGTCTGGCGATGAATATGAAGCGAGGGCCAGCCGACGAGAGCATACAGGTCGCAGTGGTGCATGGTATATGGGGCTTTGGTGACAAAACGGGTGGCACTGTGATAGACTGCATCCAGTTTGCTGTGTAGAGTGTTGGAGGCTATTTTGTAAATGACATTGTCGAGGATCGGTAGGATAGTCAGTTTTACGAGGGTATGTTTGGCAGCATGAGTGAAGGAGGCTTTGTTGTGAAATAGGAAGCACATTCTAGATTTAATTTTGGATTGGAGATGCTTAATATGAGTCTGGAAGGAGAGTTTACAGTCTAACCAGACCCTTAGGTATTTGTAGTTGTCCACATATTCTGAAGTCAGAACCGTCCAGAGTAGTGATGCTGGTTGGGCGGGCGGGTGCGGGCAGCGATCGGTTGAAGAGCATGCATTTAGTTTTACTAGCGTTTAAGAGCAGTTGGAGGCAACGGAAGAAGTGTTGTATGGTATTGAAGCTCATTTAGAGGTTTGTTAACAGTGTCCACAGTGTTTGTTCTCCAACCCCCACAAAACCATACACCACTTGAGAGCAGCACAGTCCTTGGAGAAATGCCTTAATACCAATTCTTCTACTAGTGCACCTCCCTAACCTTCTACCCTCTCCGTGCCCTGATCAGGTTCATAGCCCAGAGTGTGCCAGCAGAGCGGACGTCTCCATTCTTCCCTCTCCTCTCTGCCCACCTCTCCTGTGCCATGACCCACATCGAGACGGGTATCCAGGAGGATGCCCTGAAAGTCCTTGACGTTTTGCTGGACCACTATCCTGCCCTGCTGGCCGCTCGTCCCGCCCTGCTGCTCACCAACTTCCTGGAGCTGATCTCACACAGAAGTACCGGGGGCGGGGCAAGGAAGGGGCAGGAGGGGAAGGGGAGGAGCTGGGCCCTGTCAGTCAACCCTAACAGGAACGTGACTGGTCAGCAGTGGAGACTCACAGTGCTGCTCAGGTATTCATACACTTGCAATGAGTTAGCAGTGTCCTATTGGTGTGTACATGTATTTGTCTGGCGTGACCTTTGTGTTTGTGTTTTCCAGACTGGGGCGTTTTCTTCAGGCGGTAGTTGAGGAGAGGCGAGCGGAGGAGGGGGTTGCATGTGTCTCAGGTGACATGTTCAGTGTTTTGAATGGACAAGGAGGAGCTAACGCACCTTTGGAGCTCAACTGGGAGGAGCTTACCTACAGAAAAGGTGGATTTCAGGTGTTTGAACATTCAGGAGCCATGCCCACTCTGCATTCCACCTTCAAACTCCGGTACGCACATCACAGACACACACTTCATTAACAAGCACACACACACACACACACATACTTCATTAAAAAGCATATACACACACACACACACACTTCATTAACAAGCATATATACACACACACACACTCTGCTGACTCACTCTCCTGTCCTGCTCATCATCTGTCCCTTTCCTCCACTGTATTTGTAGGCCGGAGACTGAGCCTGGGGCTGGGGTGAGTGAGGGGCTGGGCACAGGGGAGGCTGTACGGGGCTTTGCCTCCACCCTGGTGCCCCTTCTACTAGACGTCTGGGTAGAGGCTAGTGCCAGCGACCGGAGCAAGACTGACAGTGCTCATCTCCTCACCCCCGATGCCATGTCACTGATGTACCAGGTCCTCTCCATACTACAGCTGCTACGCAAGCTGGCGCCACAGAGAGAATACCAGGATACACTGGTAACACACACACACAGGTCTTCTCTCTCAGTGTAACATGTGTGGTTACCTTTGTTCTATTAACACTGGTGTTTGTGTGTTTAGGATGTGTGGTTTCGCAGTGAGTACCTGGGGGATTTTAAGCAGCACTTCATGAAGAACTTCCCCTATGGAAATCTGGACACCCCTAAACAAAGGCGGAAGACAGACCCCAAGAGGTGAGGTGGTGCTAGGGCCCATGGTGTATGTGTAGATACTCCAGCGTTTCCCAAACTAGGGGTCGCTACCCCATATGTGTCTCCTGATTTGAAAATGGGGTCGTGAGAGAAACTCTGGGTGGAAAAACATCTGGTCTATAGTCAACTGAATGCTCTGCTTAGTCGTAGAACCACGTGGTTTCTGTTTTCTTCCTAAAAATTTGCTCTAACCATTGAACAGTTTGAGCTATTACCAATTATGATATGTAATATCAGCACAAAATTACTAGGGGGGACATAATTAAAAGTGTGTGTGTTTGGGTGTGGTGTTTCAGGAGTAAGCAGTCCACTACAATCCCAGGGCAGACAGTGGAACCCTTGGCTCTGAACGTGCTGCTCTGCCAGGTCATGGTTTCCATGGTTACCCTCAGCCAGAGGGAGGGGCAAGCCCAGGAGCCCGATGCTGAGTGGCTGATGCCTCTGAGAGGGTTTGTCCAAGAGACTCTGTCCAGTGGGGCCAAGCTGAGCCAAAGACACCTACATACACTCCTGGAGACTGTCTGGAGAATGGTCATCACACAACGCAGCAGGGGTAAGACTGTGTGGGTTTGTGTGGGCTGTCAAGGGTGCATTAATGAGTTCATCTTAAATGGTTTTCACATGTCTGGCGTCCTAACCGGTGGTGTGTGTAGCGGTGACGGAGGATCTGTTACAGGCGGTGTATGTTCAGTACCAGCAGATGAACCTGAATCTGCAGACCAGAACACTGCTACTTTCCTTCTACAGCAGACTGTACCTACAGGAACACAACCACACACACATCGCCAGGTAACACACACACGTTCTAGTGTTTACTGTACCAAATAACCAAAGATATATGTAGGCATAACCAAGTCTGCAGGGTAGACTACTCTGCTCCTAAATGTCTGTCTTCCTCTTCGGTCTCCCCCGTCAGGAGTAGAGTGTTGTCTCGGTGGCTGGCTGCTCTACCGCTCCAGTTGTCCCAGCTGGGCCACCGTAACCCTGCCCTCTCAGACAGGCTCCTGCTCTCCATCCAGGCTGCTGCCTCCCGTGGGAACAAGGCCCTGCTGAACTCCCTACACACGCATGCATGCAGGCTCTACGGTGAATACACACACACACCTGTATGCAGGCTCTACGATGAATACACACACACCTGTATGCAGGCTCTACGGTGAATACACACGCACCTGTATGCAGGCTCTACGGTGAATACACACACACACCTGTATGCAGGCTCTACGGTGAATACACACACACACACCTGTATGCAGGCTCTACGGTGAATACACACACACCTGTATGTAGGCTCTACGGTGAATACACACACACACACCTGTATGCAGGCTCTACGGTGAATACACACACACACACCTGTATGCAGGCTCTACGGTGAATACACACACACACACCTGTATGCAGGCTCTACGGTGAATACACACACACACACACACACACACACCTGTATGCAGGTTCTACGGTGAATACACACACACACACACACACCTGTATGCAGGCTCTACGGTGAATACACACACACACACCTGTATGCAGGCTCTACGGTGAATACACACACACACACACACCTGTATGCAGGCTCTACGGTGAATACACACACACACCTGTATGCAGGCTCTACGGTGAATACACACACACACACACACCTGTATGCAGGCTCTACGGTGAATACACACACACACACACACCTGTATGCAGGCTCTACGGTGAATACACACACACACACACCTGTATGCAGGCTCTACGGTGAATACACACACACACACACCTGTATGCAGGCTCTACGGTGTATATATAACATTAAAAAACACATGTGAAGCTCCACTTATAACAGTCGGGCAGATTGGTACTAAACAGGTAGTCACTAAATGGCCATGCTAGAAAATACCTAAATGACAATGTACCTTTTGGAGTTGTTTTCTATGTTTCTCCACTGGGGGGCAGTAAAGGTCCATCTGAACTCCATAGCAGGAGAGAGAGGGGAGCATGTTGTTACAAGCTAGAGACAAAGGTTGGAGAAGTATCAGTTAAAAGGAGTGGAGGTTGTGGGTGGTGGAGGGCACCTATGTTGTAATATAAGCTAAGACAGAACTGGTGAGGGGGTTTGTGTTATGATTACAGGCCCTAGGGAAGACAGAACTGGGGAGGGTGAGGGGGTTTGTGTTATGATTAAAGGCCCTAGGGAAGACAGAACTGGTGAGGGGGTTTGTGTTATGATTAAAGGCCCTAGGGAAGACAGAACTGGTTAGGGGGTTTGTGTTATGATTAAAGGCCCTAGGGAAGACAGAACTGGGGAAGGTGAGGGGGTTTGTGTTATGATTAAAGGCCCTAGGGAAGACCGAACTGGGGAGGGTGAGGGGGTTTGTGTTATGATTTAAAGGCCCCAGAGAAGACCGAACTGGGGAGGGGGTTTGTGTTATGATTAAAGGCCCTAGGGAAGACAGAACTGGTGAGGGGGTTTGTGTTATGATTAAAGGCCCTAGGGAAGACAGAACTGGTGAGGGGGGTTGTGTTATGATTAAATGCCCTAGGGAAGACAGAACTGGGGAAGGTGAGGGGGTTTGTGTTATGATTTAAAGGCCCCAGAGAAGACCGAACTGGGGAGGGTGAGGGGGTTTGTGTTATGATTTAAAGGCCCCAGAGAAGACCGAACTGGTGAGGGGGTTTGTGTTATGATTAAAGGCCCTAGGGAAGACCGAACTGGTGAGGGGGTTTGTGTTATGATTTAAAGGCCCTAGGGAAGACCGAACTGGGGAAGGTGAGGGGGTTTGTGTTATGATTTAAAGGCCCCAGAGAAGACAGAACTGGGGAGGGTGAGGGAGTTTGTGTTATGATTTAAAGGCCCTAGGGAAGACCGAACTGGGGAGGGTGAGGGGGTTTGTGTTATGATTTAAAGGCCCTAGGGAAGACAGATCTGGGGAGGGTGAGGGGGTTTGTGCTATGATTAAAGGCCCCAGAGAAGACAGAACTGGGGAGGGGGTTTGTGTTATGATTAAAGGCCCTAGGGAAGGCGGAACTGGTGAGGGGGTTTGTGTTATGATTTAAAGGCCCTAGGGAAGACCGAACTGGGGAGGGTGAGGGGGTTTGTGTTATGATTTAAAGGCCCCAGAGAAGACAGAACTGGGGAGGGTGAGGGGGTTTGTGTTATGATTTAAAGGCCCTAGGGAAGACCGAACTGGGGAGGGTGAGGGGGTTTGTGTTATGATTTAAAGGCCCCATAGAAGACAGAACTGGGGAGGGTGAGGGGGTTTGTGTTATGATTTAAAGGCCCCAGAGAAGACAGAACTGGGGAGGGTGAGGGGGTTTGTGTTATGATTAAAGGCCCCAGAGAAGACGGAGTGGGCGATTCACCATCACAAGACTGTTTGTCTGAATGGTCTGTGACATCAGCAATGTGCGTCAGCAGCCAACATAACATAATACAGACTATCTGATCATTACTACTCTCTCTTTATCTCTCTCCCTTTATCTCTCTAGCTCTCTCTCTAGCTCTCTCTCTTTATCTCTGTCTGTTTGATTTTCTTTCTTAGACCATAAACTGGTGATGGATAGTCCATTCACTCTTTACGTCACCATTGGCTTCTTGTTGCGAGCTGTAGTTTCCCTCCTCTGCTATAGTGTATGAGCTGTAGTTACTCTCCTCTGCTATAGTGTATGAGCTGTAGTTTCCCTCCTCTGCTATAGTGTATGAGCTGTAGTTACTCTCCTCTGCTATAGTGTTTGAGCTGTAGTTGCCCTCCTCTGCTATAATGTATGAGCTGTAGTTGCCCTCCTCTGCTATAGTGTATGAGCTGTAGTTACCCTCCTTTGCTATAGTGTATGAGCTGTAGTTGCCCTCCTCTGCTATAGTGTATGAGCTGTAGTTACCCTCCTTTGCTATAGTGTATGAGCTGTAGTTGCCCTCCTCTGCTATAGTGTATGAGCTGTAGTTGCCCTCCTCTGCTATAGTGTATGAGCTGTAGTTACCCTCCTCTACTATAGTGTATGAGCTGTAGTTTCCCTCCCCTGCTATAGTGTATGAGCTGTAGTTTCCCTCCTCTGCTATAGTGTATGAGCTGTAGTTGCCCTCCTCTGCTATAGTGCATGAGCTGTAGTTACCCTCCTCTGCTATAGTGTATGAGCTGTAGTTGCCCTCATCTGCTATAATGTATGAGCTGTAGTTGCCCTCCTCTGCTATAGTGCATGAGCTGTAGTTACCCTCCTCTGCTATAGTGTATGAGCTGTAGTTGCCCTCCTCTGCTATAGTGTATGAGCTGTAGTTACCCTCCTTTGCTATAGTGTATGAGCTGTAGAACATTGCTATAGTGTATGAGCTGTAGTTGCCCTCCTCTGCTATAGTGTATGAGCTGTAGTTACCCTCCTTTGCTATAGTGTATGAGCTGTAGAACATTGATATAGTGTATGAGCTGTAGTTGCCCTCCTCTGCTATAGTGTATGAGCTGTAGTTGCCCTCCTCTGCTATAGTGTATGAGCTGTAGTTACCCTCCTTTGCTATAGTGTATGAGCTGTAGAACATTGCTATAGTGTATGAGCTGTAGTTTCCCTCCCCTGCTATTCGTGTATGAGCTGTAGTTTCCCTCCTCTGCTATAGTGTATGAGCTGTAGTTGCCCTCCTCTGCTATAGTGTATGAGCTGTAGTTGCCCTCCTCTGCTATAGTGTATGAGCTGTAGTTACCCTCCTTTGCTATAGTGTATGAGCTGTAGAACATTGCTATAGTGTATGAGCTGTAGTTGCCCTCCTCTGCTATAGTGTATGAGCTGTAGTTGCCCTCCTCTGCTATAGTGTATGAGCTGTAGTTGCCCTCCTCTGCTATAGTGTATGAGCTGTAGTTGCCCTCCTCTGCTATAGTGTATGAGCTGTAGTTGCCCTCCTCTGCTATAGTGTATGAGCTGTAGTTGCCGCCCTCTGCTATAGTGCATGAGCTGTAGTTGCCCTCCTCTGCTATAGTGTATGAGCTGTAGTTACCCTCCTTTGCTATAGTGTATGAGCTGTAGAACATTGCTATAGTGTATGAGCTGTAGTTGCCCTCCTCTGCTATAGTGTATGAGCTGTAGTTTCCCTCCTCTGCTATAGTGTATGAGCTGTAGTTGCCCTCCTCTGCTATAGTGTATGAGCTGTAGTTACCCTCCTCTGCTATAGTGTATGAGCTCTAGTTGCCCTCCTCTGCTATAGTGTATGAGCTCTAGTTGCCCTCCTCTGCTGTAGTGTATGAGCTGTAGTTGCCCTCCTCTGCTATAGTGTATGAGCTGTAGTTGCCCTCCTCTGCTATAGTGTATGAGCTGTAGTTGCCCTCCTCTGCTATAGTGTATGAGCTGTAGTTGCCCTCCTCTGCTATAGTGTATGGGCTGTAGTTGCCCTCCTCTGCTATAGTGTATGAGCTGTAGTTGCCCTCCTCTGCTATAGTGTATGAGCTGTAGTTGCCCTCCTCTGCTATAGTGTATGAGCTGTAGTTGCCCTCCTCTGCTATAGTGTATGAGCTGTAGTTACCCTCCTCTGCTATAGTGTATGAGCTGTAGTTGCCCTCCTCTGCTATAGTGTATGAGCTGTAGTTGCCCTCCTCTGCTATAGTGTATGAGCTGTAGTTGCCCTCCTCTGCTATAGTGTATGAGCTGTAGTTGCCCTCCTCTGCTATAGTGTATGAGCTGTAGTTACCCTCCTCTGCTATAGTGTATGAGCTGTAGTTACCCTCCTCTGCTATAGTGTATGAGCTGTAGTTGCCCTCCTCTGCTATAGTGTATGAGCTGTAGTTACCCTCCTCTGCTATAGTGTATGAGCTGTAGTTGCCCTCCTCTGCTATAGTGCATGAGCTGTAGTTACCCTCCTCTGCTATAGTGTATGAGCTGTAGTTGCCCTCATCTGCTATAATGTATGAGCTGTAGTTGCCCTCCTCTGCTATAGTGTATGAGCTGTAGTTGCCCTCATCTGCTATAATGTATGAGCTGTAGTTGCCCTCCTCTGCTATAGTGCATGAGCTGTAGTTGCCCTCCTCTGCTATAGTGTATGAGCTGTAGTTGCCCTCCTCTGCTATAGTGTATGAGCTGTAGTTACCCTCCTCTGCTATAGTGTATGAGCTGTAGTTACCCTCCTCTGCTATAGTGTATGAGCTGTAGTTGCCCTCCTCTGCTATAGTGTATGAGCTGTAGTTGCCCTCCTCTGCTATAGTGCATGAGCTGTAGTTGCCCTCCTCTGCTATAGTGTATGAGCTGTAGTTACCCTCCTTTGCTATAGTGTATGAGCTGTAGAACATTGCTATAGTGTATGAGCTGTAGTTGCCCTCCTCTGCTATAGTGTATGAGCTGTAGTTACCCTCCTCTGCTATGGTGTATGAGCTGTAGTTACCCTCCTCTGCTATAGTGTATGAGCTGTAGTTGCCCTCCTCTGCTATAGTGTATGAGCTGTAGTTGCCCTCCTCTGCTATAGTGTATGAGCTGTAGTTGCCCTCCTCTGCTATAGTGTATGAGCTGTAGTTGCCCCCCTCTGCTATAGTGTATGAGCTGTAGTTGCCCTCCTCTGCTATAGTGCATGAGCTGTAGTTGCCCTCCTCTGCTATAGTGTATGAGCTGTAGAACATTGCTATAGTGTATGAGCTGTAGTTGCCCTCCTCTGCTATAGTGTATGAGCTGTAGTTACCCTCCTCTGCTATAGTGTATGAGCTGTAGTTGCCCTCCTCTGCTATAGTGTGAGCTGTAGTTGCCCTCCTCTGCTATAGTGTATGAGCTGTAGTTGCCCTCCTCTGCTATAGTGTATGAGCTGTAGTTGCCCTCCTCTGCTATATTGTATGAGCTGTAGTTGCCCTCCTCTGCTATAGTGTATGTGCTGTAGTTTCCCTCCTCTGCTATAGTGTATGAGCTGTAGTTACCCTCCTCTGCTATAGTGTATGAGCTGTAGTTGCCCTCCTCTGCTATAGTGTATGAGCTGTAGTTGCCCTCCTCTGCTATAGTGTATGAGCTGTAGTTACCCTCCTCTGCTATAGTGTATGAGCTGTAGTTGCCCTCCTCTGCTATAGTGTATGAGCTGTAGTTGCCCTCCTCTGCTATAGTGTATGAGCTGTAGTTGCCCTCCTCTGCTATATTGTATGAGCTGTAGTTGCCCTCCTCTGCTATAGTGTATGAGCTGTAGTTACCCTCCTCTGCTATAGTGTATGAGCTGTAGTTGCCCTCCTCTGCTATAGTGTATGAGCTGTAGTTGCCCTCCTCTGCTATAGTGTATGAGCTGTAGTTACCCTCCTCTGCTATAGTGTATGAGCTCTAGTTGCCCTCCTCTGCTGTAGTGTATGAGCTCTAGTTGCCCTCCTCTGCTGTAGTGTAGGAGCTGTAGTTGCCCTCCTCTGCTATAGTGTATGAGCTGTAGTTGCCCTCCTCTGCTATAGTGTATGAGCTGTAGTTGCCCTCCTCTGCTATAGTGTATGAGCTGTAGTTACCCTCCTCTGCTATAGTGTATGAGCTCTAGTTGCCCTCCTCTGCTGTAGTGTATGAGCTCTAGTTGCCCTCCTCTGCTGTAGTGTAGGAGCTGTAGTTGCCCTCCTCTGCTATAGTGTATGAGCTGTAGTTGCCCTCCTCTGCTATAGTGTATGAGCTGTAGTTGCCCTCCTCTGCTATAGTGTATGAGCTGTAGTTGCCCTCCTCTGCTATAGTGTATGAGCTGTAGTTGCCCTCCTCTGCTATAGTGTATGAGCTGTAGTTGCCCTCCTCTGCTATAGTGTATGAGCTGTAGTTGCCCTCCTCTGCTATAGTGTATGAGCTGTAGTTGCCCTCCTCTGCTATAGTGTATGAGCTGTAGTTGCCCTCCTCTGCTATAGTGTATGAGCTGTAGTTGCCCTCCTCTGCTATAGTGTATGAGCTGTAGTTGCCCTCCTCTGCTATAGTGTATGAGCTGTAGTTGCCCTCCTCTGCTATAGTGTATGAGCTGTAGTTGCCCTCCTCTGCTATAGTGTATGAGCTGTAGTTGCCCTCCTCTGCTATAGTGTATGAGCTGTAGTTGCCCTCCTCTGCTATAGTGTATGAGCTGTAGTTGCCCTCCTCTGCTATAGTGTATGAGCTGTAGTTGCCCTCCTCTGCTATAATGTATGAGCTGTAGTTGGTGATGTGTAGAGCAGCCAAACTGGTGAAAAAATACTACAGTTTGAACATTAACGTCTTTAACAAGGTAGAACGTGTATAGAGTTGATAATAAATGTACATTTCTAAATAATTTAATCTCTGGAAAAGTGTTCTTCAATCACACTCTTTTTAATATTAAGCTTTTAGCAGCACTTCTGTTGGTTTTGTGGTCTCAAACCAGTGAGTTTATTTAAGTTCTTAATCAAGAATATGGGCTAAATGTAATTATTGAGAATGAAAGAGGTGGGAATGTTGTTCCCTTGTCATATAATTGCTACATTTACTATCAATATAGAATTAAAAATAGTTTTCCAAATTGTATTCTGACTATTATTTTATATATTTTTAATATTCGCGTCAAGACTGACAACCAGTTGAGAACCACTGTTGTAGAGTTTGTATATTGACGTGTGTGTGTGTGTGTGTGTGTGTAGACCCACAGGAGGGCAGTGTGGTATTGTTACCGGCTGAATCTCAGCAGCGATTGGTCCAGCTACTCTACTTCCTGCCTGTGATGTCACAGGGTCTATTGGCCAATCTGAGTCGCTGCTGCACTGCGGGACGCGTCTCTGCCAGCCTGGCTGCCTCCCTCATACGCATCATACACCTCAGGTAACCCCAGCAACCTCCCAAAGCTACAGGTCAGAAACTCTGTCACTAACCCAATGTTCTTACATGATCCCTGTGTCACAGAAATGTGAGAGTCATGTGCCATGTGGTTTAAACTTAAACAACGTTTGACCGTTGAGGTTTCGTCCTCAAAACATCTAGATGATATCCAGGGCAGACCAACATCACGTGGCCTTTACGGTTTGACATCGTTTCTCTTGCACTTAAAAATGTTCTGAATAGAATTTTCAATTCATAAAAGTGTGTGTGAGAGAGAGAGCCGTCAGTCATTCCTGGTTAGAGAGGGGAGACAGCAGACCGATGGTTCGCCAGCTTAATGGAATCAAACAATCAACCAATTAAGGCACGTCGAGGGTTGTGGCACAAGATCAGTGTCATGAGCTCATGGTTTATAACAAGGCCTGACGCTGATGGCACTTTAATGGGAATTTATAGTTCACTGGACCTTTAGATGGCAGTGTTGGTCCTTTAGTGTGCTGGTGTGTGTGAGCATAGCAATGTTCTGCTGTTTGGTCATGCTGTGGTTTGCCAGTGGTTTGCCTCACATGCATCCGGCCTTGCATAACGCTATCAGTGTTCATCGCCGGCAAATGTGTGTGTATTTGTGAGACACCCAGTGTTTCTCTGGGGTAGTGTTACACACACACACACCTGACTAAGGGTAGGGGCAGTGTGCGCGCGTGTAGAGACTAGGGGTAGGGGCAGTGTGCGCGCGTGTAGAGACTAGGGGTAGGGGCAGTGTGCGCGCGTGTCGAGACTAGGGGTAGGGGCACAGTGTGCGCGCGTGTAGAGACTAGGGGTAGGGGCAGTGTGCACGCGTGTCGAGACTAGGGGTAGGGGCAGTGTGCGCGCGTGTCGAGACTAGGGGTAGGGGCAGTGTGCGCGCGTGTCGAGACTAGGGGTAGGGGCAGTGTGCGCGCGTGTCGAGACTAGGGGTAGGGGCAGTGTGCGCGCGTGTCGAGACTAGGGGTAGGGGCAGTGTGCGCGCGTGTCGAGACTAGGGGTAGGGGCAGTGTGCGCGCGTGTCGAGACTAGGGGTAGGGGCAGTGTGCGCGCGTGTCGAGACTAGGGGTAGGGGCAGTGTGCGCGCGTGTAGAGACTAGGGGCAGGGGCAGTGTGCGCGCGTGTAGAGACTAGGGGTTGGGGCTCCACTCCACCAACACTCCAGACCGTCCTCTCTCACTCCACCAACACTCCAGACCGTCCTCTCTCACTCCACCAACACTCCAGACCGTCCTCTCTCACTCCACCAACACTCCAGACCGTCCTCTCTCACTCCACCAACACTCCAGACCGTCCTCTCTCACTCCACCAACACTCCAGACCGTCCTCTCTCACTCCACCAACACTCCAGACCGTCCTCTCTCACTCCACCAACACTCCAGACCGTCCTCTCTCACTCCACCAACACTCCAGACAGTCCTCTCTCACTCCACCAACACTCCAGACCGTCCTCTCTCACTCCACCAACACTCCAGACCGTCCTCTCTCACTCCATTGTAACCTGTGTGCGTTTCAGGTCCTCTTTGAGTGGCTGGTCAGTAGGGTCTCAGGACATGACCCTGCGTGATGTTGACTACATCAGCTTCCTGTTCTCCACCCTCACAGGTCAGGCTCCGCCCTCACATTTCCTGTCTCACTGGTATCTGGTCAACAGATGTGATGAATCTTCAGGTTCTTGAAGAAGTACACTCCAAGAAAACTTACCAATCTTTCTCTCTTTCAGGGTTTTCGTCTGATGAGCTGGCCACCCTGCAGGAGGCTGGGGATGAGAGCGTGCTCCCTCCCTCCCCCCTCTCCCCCCTCAGCCTCTACCCCACCCCCCTGGAGCAATTCACACACCACTGGGACGTGGTGGAGGTCAGGACACACCTCACTCAGAACACCTAGCAGGGCTTTAAAAGTGACTGTTGTGACGGTGAATGAGAGGTCTAGATGGAGTGTAAAATGTGCAAAGAGAAAGACAGCGACTGAGATGGAGACTGAGCACTTCTGCCAGTGTAGTGTACCTGTGAGAGGTGTTCTGGACACTGTCAGTTATTTAGTTCCCCCTGGTGTCACACACAGGGCTCAGAGGGGGGATGCTTTATCTGGCCACGCTGGCCGAGAGGGGAACCTTTATCGCGTTGCGCCGGCTGTGTCTGCGTGGTTATCGGGCACTGTGGAAATGTAGAAATGCTAATGAGAGCCTGTGGCATGACGGTGGTGTGACATTTGTGCTTGGAAATTACTGTTAAAGGGAACGTGCCCTGAAGCAAGAGGTGTGTGTGTGTGTGGGGGGGGGGGGGGGGGGGGGGGGGGCTATAATCACTAATTCAGCTCTTCAATTAGAGCCTGAGATCCTGGTCATCTCATGTCTGAGTCAATCAGACTGAGGGTTGGGGGGGCAGGGGGGACAGGATTAGGGGACGGACCATGTCTGCTCTGATTCCACTAATGAGACAGGATTGTTTTTAATGGAGGAGAGAATGCCAACAGGTGCACACAGGTCTGGGGGGCTGGTTCACACACACATTCTAACACATTGAACACACCTCATTTCAATAGAACGTAATGACAAATTGGCTTTTGATTTGAAGTTAATGAGGAAAAGTTTAACATTGTTTCTCACCTCTGAAAGTTTGTGTGATGCCCTCTCGTCTCACCTGTACCCCTCTGTCGCTCTCTACAGTGTGTGTGATGCTCTCTCGTCTCACCTGTACCCCTCTGTCGCTCTCTACAGTGTGTGTGATGCTCTCGTCTCACCTGTACCCCTCTGTCGCTCTCTACAGTGTGTGTGTGATGCCCCCTCGTCTCACCTGTACCCCTCTGTCGCTCTCTACAGTGTGTGTGATGCTCTCGTCTCACCTGTACCCCTCTGTCGCTCTCTACAGTGTGTGTGATGCCCTCTCGTCTCACCTGTACCTCTCTGTCGCTCTCTACAGTGTGTGTGTGATGCCCCCTCGTCTCACCTGTACCCCTCTGTCGCTCTCTACAGTGTGTGTGATGCTCTCTCGTCTCACCTGTACCCCTCTGTCGCTCTCTACAGTGTGTGTGATGCTCTCGTCTCACCTGTACCCCTCTGTCGCTCTCTACAGTGTGTGTGTGATGCCCCCTCGTCTCACCTGTACCCCTCTGTCGCTCTCTACAGTGTGTGTGATGCTCTCGTCTCACCTGTACCCCTCTGTCGCTCTCTACAGTGTGTGTGATGCCCTCTCGTCTCACCTGTACCTCTCTGTCGCTCTCTACAGTGTGTGTGTGATGCCCCCTCGTCTCACCTGTACCCCTCTGTCGCTCTCTACAGTGTGTGTGATGCTCTCTCGTCTCACCTGTACCCCTCTGTCGCTCTCTACAGTGTGTGTGATGCTCTCGTCTCACCTGTACCCCTCTGTCGCTCTCTACAGTGTGTGTGTGATGCCCCCTCGTCTCACCTGTACCCCTCTGTCGCTCTCTACAGTGTGTGTGATGCTCTCGTCTCACCTGTACCCCTCTGTCGCTCTCTACAGTGTGTGTGATGCTCTCTCGTCTCACCTGTACCCCTCTGTCGCTCTCTACAGTGTGTGTGTGTGTGTGAGTGAGAGAGCGAGCAGTGACATATTGTAATGTACTTGTTGGCCCCAACTTATGTATCTCTTGGATGTGTGGAGAAAGGCCATCTGTTAGATATAGAAATAACTAATTAGACATTTGCATGTGTGGTGTAATGTGGTTTGTCTGATGAATGGTTGTGGGTGATGTTGATTAGAGAAGAGTGACGTGCACCTCTCCTTCATTTGTCCTAATTCCATCCCTCCATAATGCCATTACTACTATTGGATTTCGCCCACCTTACACACAGACACTTCCTGATTGTTTGGGCTCATAAAACAATGTTTAAAAAGATTGTCAGATCTGCCACGTCAGCTCCCATTACCGAGCCTCGTTAAACCCTTTAATTTCTAGGAAAAGGGGGGAGTGTGAAGGAGAGGTATCTGGTGGATGTGAGGGAGAGGTATCTGGTGGATGTGAAGGAGAGGTATCTGGTGGATGTGGAGGAGAGGAGGTATCTGGTGGATGTGGAGGAGAGGAGGTATCTGGTGGATGTGAAGGAGAGGAGGTATCTGGTGGATGTGAAGGAGAGGAGGTATCTGGTGGATGTGAAGGAGAGGAGGTATCTGGTGGATGTGAAGGAGAGGAGGTATCTGGTGGATGTGAAGGAGAGGAGGTATCTGGTGGATGTGAAGGAGAGGAGGTATCTGGTGGATGTGGAGGAGAGGAGGTATCTGGTGGATGTGAAGGAGAGGAGGTATCTGGTGGATGTGAAGGAGAGGAGGTATCTGGTGGATGTGAAGGAGAGGAGGTATCTGGTGGATGTGAAGGAGAGGAGGTATCTGGTGGATGTGAAGGAGAGGAGGTATCTGGTGGATGTGAAGGAGAGGAGGTATCTGGTGGATGTGAAGGAGAGGAGGTATCTGGTGGATGTGAAGGAGAGGAGGTATCTGGTGGATGTGGAGGAGAGGAGGTATCTGGTGGATGTGGAGGAGAGGAGCTATCTGGTGGAGGAGAGTAGAGGTATCTGGTGGATGTGGAGAAGAGGAGAGGTATGTGGAGGAGAGGAGAGGTATCTGGTGGAGAGGTATCTGGTGGATGTGGAGGAGAGGAGGTATCTGGTGGATGTGAAGGAGAGGAGATATATGGTGGATGTGAAGGAGAGGAGATATCTGGTGGATGTGAAGGAGAGGAGGTATCTGGTGGATGTGGAGGAGAGGAGGTATCTGGTGGATGTGAAGGAGAGGAGAGGTATCTGGTGGATGTGGAGGAGAGGTATCTGGTGGATGTGGAGGAGAGGAGAGGTATGTGGAGGAGAGGAGAGGTATCTGGTGGAGAGGTATCTGGTGGATGTGGAGGAGAGGAGAGCTATCTGGTGGATGTGGAGGAGAGGAGAGCTATCTGGTGGATGTGGAGGAGAGGAGAGCTATCTGGTGGATGTGAAGGAGAGGATAGGTATCTGGTGGATGTGGAGGAGAGGTATCTGGTGGATGTGGAGGAGAGGAGAGGTATGTGGAGGAGAGGAGAGGTATCTGGTGGATGTGGAGGAGAGGAGAGGTATCTGGTGGATGTGGAGGAGAGGAGAGGTATCTGGTGGATGTGGAGGAGAGGTGAGGTATCTGGTGGATGTGGAGGAGAGGTGAGGTATCTGGTGGATGTGAAGGAGAGGAGAGGTATCTGGTGGATGTGAAGGAGAGGAGAGCTATCTGGTGGATGTGGAGGAGAGGAGAGCTATCTGGTGGATGTGGAGGAGAGGAGAGGTATCTGGTGGAGGAGAGGTGAGGTATCTGGTGGATGTGGAGGAGAGGAGAGGTATCTGGTGGATGTGGAGGAGAGGAGAGGTATCTGGTGGATGTGGAGGAGAGGTATCTGGTGGATGTGGAGAAGAGGAGAGGTATGTGGAGGAGAGGAGAGGTATCTGGTGGAGAGGTATCTGGTGGATGTGGAGGAGAGGAGAGGTATCTGGTGGATGTGGAGGAGAGGAGAGGTATCTGGTGGATGTGGAGGAGAGGAGAGGTATCTGGTGGATGTGGAGGAGAGGTATCTGGTGGATGTGGAGGAGAGGAGAGCTATCTGGTGGATGTGGAGGAGAGGAGAGGTATCTGGTGGAGGAGAGGTGAGGTATCTGGTGGATGTGGAGGAGAGGAGAGGTATCTGGTGGATGTGGAGGAGAGGAGAGGTATCTGGTGGATGTGGAGGAGAGGTATCTGGTGGATGTGGAGGAGAGGTGAGGTGAGGTTAAGAACAAATTATTTACAACGAGGGCCAAACCCGGACGATGCTGGGCCAATTGTGCGCCGCCCTATGGGACTCCCAATCACGGCCGGATGTGATACAGCCTGGATTCGAACCAGGGACTGTAGTGACGCCTCTTGTACTGAGATTAGGCTGGACAATAGAACAAGTCAAAATTCACCCAAGGCTGAAAATGGCAAAAGAACATTGGCTAAGCTGGAACACTTGCGCGAGTCCATAGCAAATGAATGGAATGGCATGTTCGCAGAGGCTGTTTTGACTGAAGTGATGCTTAGAATTCCATTTCACCTAAATGGCATTAAAAAATGTATCCCTTTTTATTTTACCACTAAAATCTGTTCTCAGGACGAAACTGAAAAATAACAACTTGTGTAGAAAGTTAACATCCGCAACTCGGTGGTGCCAAGTGTGCTTATGTCTGCATAACGAGTAAGTAGGGAAAAAATTGCAACTTCCATTTCTGGTCTAGCATTTGATGACAATGAGAGACACTGCCCAGCCTTACATAATTCGAGAGAGGAGATTCTCATGATTAATATGGTGTCCGAATTGAAAAAAATTGAAATATACACATTGCGAGATATTTGGCGAAATATACCAGCATGCTTGTCCATAGGAAAACAATGGGGGGAGCTTGGCGTTTCAAGGGCAAAAGGTATTTCGGGGATAGTGTTTAATGACAACGAGATACACTGCCCAGCCTTACATAATTAGAAAGAGGAGATTCTCATGATTTAAAATGGTGTCCAGATAATAAATAAAAAAATCTAAATATACACATTGTGAGATATTTGGCAAAATAGACAGGCATACCTATATTTCCCTATAGTAAACAATGGGACGACCTCAGAGTTTTTTTAGTTGTTTACATTTGAATTATAAACAACGTGTGCAGGTCTCCATTGCCAACAGTAGTAAAGCAGACACTGTGACATAGTACAATAAACTGGGATTAGAACGTTCGGAAGGTGTGTTGGTGCCACAGTGTTCAATAGAACTAATAGGAGCTGGCAGGGTGAAAAATGCCCTAAAATAAGGCCTGTTTTTTTGTGATCACTTCAAAACTACGGCAGGCAGCTGGGATATATGGTAATATTATGAAACTGGGCTCCACTGTGGATGCATTGAACTAGTTTTTATTAGAAAAAGGCATTGTTAAAAATGTCATGTGTCCAGCCTACTGAGATGCAGTGCCTTAGACTGCTGCACCACTCAGGAGACACTCCGATATGAATGATATTAATATTGTGAAATATGACCTTTAAAACAGCAGGAAGTGATCTTAACCACTGTCTATGTCCCACCCACAGGAAGTGTGCCACTGCTTGGAGACGCTGGGGTCTCGTTCACAGTGCTTTGACGTGCTGCAGAACGGCATCTGCAAGAACCTGGTGAGATGGTGTACATGTGTGTACTCATCTCTGTGCGTGTGTGTGTGTGTAACTGTGTCTCTCCCTCCCAGACTGGTCTGGCTGTGGTACCAGACAGTATGGCAGCAGGGTTGTTGAGAGCGGTGGCCAGACTGTTGGACCTGTCCTTCCTCCCCAGTGAACCTCTACTGAGGTTCCTGTCCCGCTGCTGCCTCAGCCTACTGTCTCTGCTACTGACCCTACAGCAGGACACCGCCTCAGAGAACAACCACAAGAGGTAGCCTGTGTGTGACCTCTCTGTGCAGTCATGTTGTGTGTGTAACCTTTATCCTTCCCTGTAGGGAGGTGGTGTGGGGAGCGTGTGTGTGTGTATAGATTGTGTCCAACCATTCTCTCCCTCTCCCTGCAGGGAGGCAGTGTGGGGCGCATGTGTTGCAGTGCTGAGCAGCATTCCCCGGCTGTTGCGGTTGGTTCTGCAGTCGCTGCGAGTTAGGGACCTGTGTGAGGAGGAGCTGCCTCAGCTGGCCCAGATACTGTCCCTGCTGCTGCAGCACACAGCGCTACGCAACCACATGCTGGCAAACGCAACTCTACTACAACACATTATACAGGACCTCACGGTAAACACAGTCATCTACTCAACCACATGCTGGCTAACGCAACTCTACTACAACACATTATACAGGACCTCACGGTAAACACAGTCATCTACTCAGCCACATGCTGGCAAACGCAACTCCACTACAACACATTATACAGGACCTCACGGTAAACACACACAGTCAACTACAACCACATGCTGGCAAACGCAACTCTACTACAACACATTATACAGGACCTCACGGTAAACACACAGTCATCTACTCAACCACATGCTGGCAAACGCAACTCTACTACAACACATTATACAGGACCTCACGGTAAACACACAGTCATCTACTCAACCACATGCTGGCAAACGCAACTCTACTACACATTATACAGGACCTCACGGTTAACACACACAGTCATCTACTCAACCACATGCTGGCAAACGCAACTCTACTACAACACATTATACAGGACCTCACGGTAAACACACAGTCATCTACTCAACCACACGCTGGCAAACGCAACTCTACTACAACACATTATACAGGACCTCACGGTAAACACACAGTCATCTACTCAACCACACGCTGGCAAACGCAACTCTACTACAACACATTATACAGGACCTCACGGTAAACACAGTCATCTACTCAACTACATGCTGGCAAACGCAACTCTACTACAACACATTATACAGGACCTCACGGTAAACACAGTCATCTACTCAACCACATGCTGGCTAACGCAACTCTACTACAACACATTATACAGGACCTCACGGTAAACACACAGTCATCTACTCAACCACATGCTGGCTAACGCAACTCTACTACAACACATTATACAGGACCTCACGGTAAACACACAGTCATCTACTCAACCACACGCTGGCAAACGCAACTCTACTACAACACATTATACAGGACCTCACGGTAAACACAGTCATCTACTCAACTACATGCTGGCAAACGCAACTCTACTACAACACATTATACAGGACCTCACGGTAAACACAGTCATCTACTCAACCACATGCTGGCAAACGCAACTCCACTACAACACATTATACAGGACCTCACGGTAAACACAGTCATCTACTCAACTACATGCTGGCAAACGCAACTCCACTACAACTAGTTGTACAGGACCTCACGGTAGTAAGGAAGCTTAAACAAGTATCATGTTAGAATAAAAACGTAAGTGTGGTGTGTTCTCTGAGGTTCTAATGATGGTGTGTGTTCTGAGCTTCTAATGATGGTGTGTGTTCTGAGCTTCTAATGATGGTGTGTGTTCTGAGCTTCTAATGATGGTGTGTGTTCTGAGGTTCTAATGATGGTGTGTGTTCTCTGAGGTTCTAATGATGGTGTGTGTTCTGAGGTTCTAATGATGGTGTGTGTGTTCCAGAGGTACTGTCGAGGTGAGTCCAAGGAGCAGTGGATGACTGACCTGCTGTACTGCTACAGCGTAACCATGGCGACTCATCGGGGAAACCTGGGGCTCCGAGACATCTACTGACCTAGGCCCCAAACCAACCACAGGCCCGTCTTACTGTTCTCTGTCCACTGTCTAACCCACATGTCAAACTTATTCCACGGAGGTCATAGTGTCTTGAGGGCTTTCGCTCCACCCTTGTACTTGATGGATGACTTAAGGTCACTAATGAGTAAGGAACTCCCCTCACCTGATTGTCTTAATTGAAAGGAAAACCTGCAGAACTCGGTCGTCTGTGGAATGAGTTTGACACCCCTGGTCTAACCCGACATCCTGTCTTCCCCATCGGTCTCTCTGTCCTCCTCATTCAGCTTTTATTCCTGGCCCAAAACCAACTGTCTTCTTCATATTGCTAAATATTGTGGCCACCACTAGTCCTGGAGAGATAAAAGGATGTACAGGCTTTAGTTACAGTGCAGCACTAACATACTTCTTTAACTAATCACCTGAATCAGTGCTGGGTTGGAACTAACACCTGCACACACTGCATCTCCAAGACCGAATTAAAGGATTTCTCAACTGATTACTGTTTTTATTACAAAAAGAGAAAATAAAGCTGGAGTCACTGAAACTCAATGTGTTTATTTGAGAAGTTTTCTAAAAGAGTAGAAAAACAACATGGACATTAACATTGAGGTTGGTATTGAATCATAAATGTAAAGCCTTAACATCTGATAGTGTTTCAACAGTAGTGCATCAGAGTGAACAGCATCAACACTGAAACGCAGTTTCTATCTTAAGTGACAGTTCACCTTGATGAGGTGCCACAAACATCTGGCTAACTTTAAGTCAACTATCTCTTTAAGGCAGGAAGTGATGTATAATATACAATTAAAGACTACAGAGTGTGTATAAAATGCATAAATATACCCCCCTCCACAGAGTCCTACAGAGAAAGCACAGGTACACGTGTACCCTCTGGACCTAAATGACCTTGTGTACATCTGTGTACCTACTATTATGGCTGAGGGGGGAAAGTGGGAGGGGCATGCATGCCTGTGGGAACCTGCTCCGGTAGATACTGAGGTAGAGTTGACTACAACCTAGTACAAGTGTTATGGCTGACGGGAAGCGTGTGTGTCTGCAAGCAGGCGTGTGTGTCAGCGTCTGCAGGTGGGCTGGCTGTATGACCGGCTGTTGACAGACTGCCTCATTCTCCACATGGGAGGAAAGGTTATCTCTGTGTGTGTGTGTGTGTGTGTGTGTGTGTGTGTTCATTTTCTGTATGGTTGAAATTATCTTGCACACATACCATGTTGGTTGACTTAACTGTGCCCTGTGAGGTCTCATAAATTTGTCCTCTCTTCCTGTGTCCAGTAGTATAAACAATCAGGCCAAGAACTCCTCCATGGTTAATACTGGGCACAGAGAGTACAATCTGAGAGGAAGAGGCTATGCCAGAGGGATTACTCTGCCTGAAAATACAACATGACACAGACCAATTGGGGATTTTTTATATGGTGGTCCAATTGATATGTGAGGCTTATTTGACCTAATATACATTTTGTAATATTTAGGTTATTAAAACTGTACACATGCGGCATCTCTGAGAAGTCTGTTTTATCAGCATTATTCACATGCAAACCCACCCTCATTGGCTAAAGAGTTCCCACCTCTGTAGAAAAATATTCCTATAGTTACACCATTGGGGCCCACCTCTTGTCAGTATATAGATGCTCTGTTTACAATCTGGCCAATAACTCCACCATGATAAAGGCAGTTGGGTAAATCATTTCAAGACATTTAGCAGATGCTTATATCAAAAGTCACGCGTACACACATTTTACATATGGCTGGTCCTGGGAATCGAACCCAGTACTCTAGCAGTAGAAGCACCATGCTCTACCAAGTGAGCCACGAAGTACACATGCAGGTTGTGTGTGTAGTCGTCAGTGTTTCCCCCGGCCCTGTCCAGCGCTGTGGGGTCTGAGGTGGTAGGAGTACTGCCTGGCCTGCCCCACTGCATCACACAGGTGCACACACTCCACACTGCTAACTGCAAAAACACACACACACACAGAAGGAAACAACATGCTAACAGAGGAAACAGATTTTGTACAGTTCATCCACATCACTCTATTCCCGTAATCAATTTAATCAAATTGTATTGGTCACATACACATGGTTAGTAGATGTTATTGCAAGTGTAGTGAAATGCTTGTGTTTCTAGTTCCGACAGTGCAGTAATAACTAACATGTAATCTAACAATTCCACAACAACTACCTAATACACACTAATCTAAGTAAAGGAATGGAATAAGAATATATACATGGATGAGCAATGACAAAGCGGTATAGGCAAGATGCAATAGATGGTATAAAATACAATATATACACTACCATTCAAAGGTTTGGGGTCACATAGAAATGTCCTTGTTTTGAAAGAAAAGCAATTTCTTTGTCCATTAAAATAACATCAAATTTATCAGAAAAACTGTGTAGACATTGTTAATGTTGTAAATGACTATTGAAGCTGGAAAAGGCTGATTTGTTATGGAACATCTACATAGGCGTAAAGAGGCCCATTATCAGCAACCATCACTCCTGTGTTCCAATGGCACGTTGTGTTAGCTAATCTAAGTTTATTGTTTTAAAAGGCTAATTGATCATTAGAAAACCTTTTTGCAATAATGTTAGCACAGCTGAAAACTGTTGTCCTGATTAAAGAAGCAATAAAACTGGCCTTCTTTAGACTAGTTGAGTATCTGGAGCATCAGCATTTGTGGGTTTGATTACAGGCTCAAAATGACCAGAAACAAAGAAACAAACTCGTCAGTCTATTCTTGTTCTGAGAAATGAAGGCTATTCCATGTGAGAAATTTCCAACAAACTGAAGATCTGGTGCAACGCTGTGTACTACTTCCTTTACAGAACAGCGCAAACTGGCTCTAACCAGAAAAGAAAGAGGAGTGGGAGGCCCTGGTGCACAACTGAGCAAGAGGACAAGTACATTAGAGTGTTTAGTTTGAGAAACAGACGCCTCATGTCCTCAACTGGCAGCTTCATTAAATCATACCTGCAAAACACCAGTCTCAACGTCAACAGTGAAGAGGCGACTCCAGGATGCTGGCCTTCTAGGCAGAGTTCATTGTCTGTGTTCTTTTGCACATCTTAATCTTTTCTTTTTATTGGCCAGTCTGAGATATGTCTTTCTTTGCAACTCTGCCTAGAAGGCCACCATCCTGGAGTCGCCTCTTCACTGTTGACGTTGAGACTGATGTTTTGCGGGTACTATTTAATGAAGCTGAGGTTTTTTTCAAAAACAAGGACATATGAGATGTACATATGAGATGAGTAATGCAAGATATGTAAATATTATTAAAGTGGCATTATTAAAGTGACTAGTGATCTAGTGATCTGTGTGTGTAATATACCCAGGTGTGTGTGTGTGTGTGTGAGATAGTACTCACGCTGGCTGTGTGTGCGTAGTGACAGGTCCAGTAGTATCTGAGACTGAGGACCCCCGAGAGAGCGCCCCCTTCGGGCCACAGAACCTCCTACAAGACAATAAACACACATCATCTCCGTACATATACACACACACACACACACACACACACACATACAGTCATTATACACAGAAACATCTGGAGAGCCTACTGCAAGACAAAAAAATAGCAACATTGTAAGTCTGAAATGTACAAATTGGCCAAGGCTGCTAGCTTGAATGGTGAATCGCTACACACACAAACCTTCTGGAAAGACCAAGGTAAAATAGGGCATTTGCAATCCGTCTCATTTAGGTTTCATTCATGCATCTAACTGTAACTGCTAAACTGAGGTAAGCTGTATAAGTGAGATCAGGGAGAGTCCTTTGTTTTAGGAGTCTGACTGGTAACCTGCCTGTCAGGTTGGGTGTGTGGCTATCTTCGTTCTCGAAAGGGAGTATCATGAAAATGCTTTTCTCCTCCTGGTTGAACTGTAAAAAACAAGGCTCCATAGCTCAGTGGTTAGAGCACTGGTCTCGTAAACCAGGGGTCGCGAGTTCAAATCCCGCTGGGGCCTTCGAGTGATAACAATTTTTGTTAACACTACACCTGTACCACCAAACAATGCATGGTGAAAGGAATGAAGTAACGACTTGGAAATGTCAACCTGAAAGAAGAGCGAAACTGAACAAAAGAAATAGGAAAAACACCAACGTTCTGCGATACCTCTGTACACACACACACAGGTGAATGTGGTTGACGGGTTTGTATGTCTGACAGAGACAATGGGTTCCGTGAATGTGTGTGTGTGTGTTCAGCAGACAGCTCTACGCAGTCGTCTGACATTCCCCCTGACAGCTCTGAACTTTTCACAGCAGCAGCCGACAGGACTGTCAGTGTGTGTATGTGTGAAAGGGGGCGGGCTACCACGTCAGGCCAGAAAAGGTAGGGGGTCTATCTGACTGTATCGGTGTGTATGTTTGTGTGTGTGTGACGATGTGTATGTCTGTGTGTTGGCACTAGTAGGTTTCTGCCCCGTCTCCCATCATCACCTGGTCATGTGTGCTGAAGGTCAGGTGTGTCTACAGGTCGAACTCATACCAGAAGTTATTACAACACACAACGCACACACATCTCTATATGATTATACAACTATGTGTGATTGCATGTGTATATTACCATCATAAGGTAAATAGTTATTGCTAACTCTCTGCATTGATGCTACTCTAATTCTATTTGAACATAACATCACATTCCAAACCAAACAGCGTCATACCATCACCTCAGGAAACAAATATTTTCCTTCATCGAGAAACTGTACATGTCTTAGATGGAGGCCTGCTAATATCTTCTGTGGACTATACACCTCCCTATACTAATTCCATACAGATATTAATATATTCAGTGGACTATAGACCTCCCTATACTAATTCCATACAGATATTAATATATTCAGTGGACTATACACCTCCCTATACTAATTCTATACAGATATTAATATATTCAGTGGACTATACACCTCCCTATACTAATTCCATACAGATATTAATATATTCAGTGGACTATACACCTCCCTATACTAATTCTATACAGATATTAATATATTCAGTGGACTATACACCTCCCTATACTAATTCTATACAGATATTAATATATTCAGTGGACTATACACCTCCCTATACTAATTCTATACAGATATTAATATATTCAGTGGACTATACACCTCCCTATACTAATTCTATACAGATATTAATATATTCAGTGGACTATACACCTCCCTATACTAATTCTATACAGATATTAATATATTCAGTGGACTATACACCTCCCTATACTAATTCTATACAGATATTAATATATTCAGTGGACTATACACCTCCCTATACTAATTCTATACAGATATTAATATATTCAGTGGACTATACACCTCCCTATACTAATTCCATACAGGTATGTTGGAGTTTGAAGTTGCAGCTCGGCAGTAATGCACCCATTCACAGTAGGCGACTAGGTGCTGTTAAGAATTGGTTTATTTCTAAATGTTAACAGTTCAGAGTTGAAACAAATTAAAGACAGAATCAAACATTCTGGACAGAACGCCAGGCTTTACCATAGATGCTTTGCAGCACTGAGCTCTTGGCTACTGTCTTGGTGGGTGGAACTCTGGCCGCAGGCTTGGTCCTAATAGGGGTGTGACCAGGGAGAGCCGGCCTATCCCAGAGCAGCTGGATCAGGAGGGAGGCGACCTCAGGTGGCTCCACTCTTTTCCCAGCACCAAAAGCCTCCCTCAATCTGCCTCGCACATGGAACCTACACACAAACACACCCAGAACACGGTACATTATAGAGGCCTTCATTTGTCCAACCTATTCGGTTCGTATATTAAACAGCACATGACATTTGGACATTATTCAATTCACTGAAAAATGTTACAGGCATCCCTGGAAAAGCTGGTTTAAGAGGGGTGAGAAATAATAATTAGTCCAACCTTAGGCGTTCCACAAGGCTCAATTCTGGGTCCGCTACTCTTCAGCATCAATACATAACACTCCCTCTAGGGGAACTGAACCCGACCATGGCATACTTTAAGAGCTTAGTAGAAAAAGCTTATTGTATACTACAATTAAATCAGTAAACGCATCCGCACGCACACACATCTACTGGCGGCTGGGAACAGAGGGCTTTCCGATGTGGGGTAGTAGATCCTGAATGAGAGGCTGCTGGTAGCTATTAGAATGGCACGCCTGAACTTTTAGCCTCTCGTTAAAACACTGAGAGGGCTCCAGATTATACCCCCTGTCTCCCCCACCTCCCCCCTCTCTCCCCCGTCATGGAGGTGTTGGTGGTAGGAGGGCAGGCAGCCAGACCACAGAGAGCGTGAGGGGGAGACACTGTGTGTAAGTTGGTGTGTGTGTGTGGAGGGAAGACACATGTGGGCACCACATGGCACTGCCACACTCTCTTGGTAAGAGAGAACGCTACTGTGGAGCACAGTATACCCCTCCCCCTTTCAACCATACACACACTTCCTCCAGGCTGTTTGGGAAGCCATCTCAGAGCCAACCTTGGTATTGGGCCAGAGAGAAACTACCTGAGCACCTCTGCTTTGGTAAAGGGGCCGCAGGCTCTATTCCATGGCAGTACTCCCAGTACTGGCTCAGCTTGGAGAGGGAATGGGAAGAATGAAAAGCAGACCATCCCCGGTCGGGCTTCAACCTTACCTCCTCCAGGCTCGTTGGATAGTGCAGGCAGCCTGGTCTCTGTCCCCCTCCCTGGGCTTGCTGCTGGGGCGGTGTGACTGTGTGGAGGCTTTAGTGTGGTTCTTGCTGGAGGAGGTGGTATGGTCTGTGGCAGGGCGTGTTCTGTGTCTGGGGTTGTGTGTGTTGGTGTGTGTGTCTCTCTTGCTTCTAGGGGTGCGTTCCCTGGTGCTGGGGGCTTCTTGATCCATGGTGGGGCGAGTAGACGTCTCTGTGTTGGATGGAGTGTGTATGTGGGAAGGAGTGTGTATGTGGGAAGGAGTGTGTGTGTTGGAAGGAGTGTGTGTGTTGGAAGGAGTGTGTGTTTTGGAAGGAGTGTGTGTGTTGGAGGGAGTGTGTGTCTTGGAAGGAGTGTGTGTGTTGGAGGGAGTGTGTGTGTTGGAAGGAGTGTGTGTGTTTGCAGAGGTGAGTCTCTTGGTCCTGGGTATGGTGGGGGGTCTGTGTTTTGGGCTGGGGGGTCGGCTACAGCCTGCAGGAGAGAGACGCTCCCTGACCCTATACCCCTGGGCAGGGGGCATGGTGTCAGAGGTCACTGAGGGGTGAGTGGTCACCACGGGGTCAGGGCCTTTGGCTGGCTGTGCCTCCTTCCCTCTCCTGGAGGGTCTGCTTCTATGTGCTGAGAAAGAGAGGGAAGTAAGAGACTGAGAGAGTGTGTGAATATGTGTGTGTGTATATGTGTGTGTGTATATATGTGTTAGGTTTGGGTGGTTTACCGTATATATATATATACCGTAGTCCAGGGTTTTGGAAAAAGCCACGGGATGGTTTTTCAGTACCGTCAATACTGTTTAAACTACTTCTTTTTTTAATACATTTGAATATTTCTAGCTACTTTTTAAGTAAATATCTGCAGTCAACTTGTGAAATATGGTAGGAGATAATGAAGATAGCGTTCATAATTTCACCTGTTTGTCATTGACCGGATCTGATTAAGCCGAGCCGCAGGGCACCGGTCTATGACCCGTGACGAGAACGAGCAAAAGCAGTGAGGCAGGAGCGCCTTCTCAAACGGAACAGTAATGAGTAGGATTCACATGCAAAAGTGAATGCTTTTGATCAAAAAGGCTTTACCCAATGAAAACTAGTTTGGCGTCACCTTAATTGGGGCTCATAGTAATATCTGGAACAGAATGAATCAAACTCATCATTCATTCAGCCATTATTATGAGTCGTCCTCCCCTCAGCAGCCTCCTGTGTGTGTGTATGTCCGTACCTCTATGTTTCCGTGTCTCCTCTTTGCTATTGGTCTGTTCTGCTTTGGGGGCTGTATTAGCCCCGCCCCCTGCCTCTCTCTCATACACTGACAGTTCCTTCATAGTCTCAGCCAATGACTGCTGCTCCTGCTCAGCACGGGCCAATAACATCCTCTGTTTCTCTGTTCTGGCCAATGAGATTTGATGCTCCGCCTCCCGCTTCCGCTGCTCCTCCTCGCGTTTCCTGAGTGACATCATGACACACCTTACACACGTCTCACACACTTACACCCTAACCCTAGTTACGACCTTATCTCAAAGCCTTATCTAAACCCTACCGCTGGACCAGCCCTGACCAACATCACAAACTAGTCCTGACGTTACAAAGAACAACAGGAGAATCCTTTCAGTAATCCAAGCCTAATAGGAGTTCCAAGCACACAGAGACCATTACAGGCCGTTTATACAAACAGTGTAGAATTATAAGAGAGGGATGTGTGAGCGAGAGAGAGAGAGACAGGGAGAAGATGTATGTGTGTGCAGGGATGACAGGTGGAAAGATGGATATGGAGAGTGTGACTGTTTCTATATGGGTTGGGGGAATAAGACAGGGAGAGATGGAAAGAAAGGGAGAGGAGAGAGAGAGAGAGAGAGAGAGAGAGAGAGAGAGAGAGAGAGAGAGAGAGAGAGAATAGATAGAAAGAGAATGTGTGTGTGTGTGTGTGTGTGTGTGGTACTTGGCTGCGTCCTTGCGTAGCTGTTCGTGTCTCATCAGTAGTTGTTTCCTTTCGGTGAAGGCCTTGCGGACGGTGTATCCTTTATACAGGGCCTGGATGGAAGCAGCAGCGATGTCCTGGATGGCCGCTATAGACAGAGCTCCATGCTCCAACATGTACTGAGTCACCTCACTGTGTTCCCCTAGGAGGGTGTAGTCCAGGGGGGTGTACCTACACACACACACACATGCTTCCTGTTCTCAATTTTTTTGTATCTGTACACCAGCTTCAAACAGCTGAAAATACAACATTATTGGTTATGGAAGATATATTTCACAGTAGTTTAGATGGTACAATGATTCTCTACGCTATACTTGCTTGTTTTGTCACATAAACTGATATTAGAATTGGAATTTTAGTAACCAGGAAATGGCGGAGTGATTTCTGCATAGTGCATCTTTAATCTAATGAACTTGCTTTGTGAAAAACAACACACACAGAACAGATTCACAAAATACATTTGGAAAATTACAACACATCATTTTACATTGATATTTTAGTCATTTAGCAGACGCTCTTATGCAGAGCGACTTACATTAGTGCATTCATCTTAACGTAGCTAGGTGAGACAGTTCCTTCAATTGTAGCAAGTACATTTTCCCTCAATAAAGTACAGGTAACTGCCAAAATAAAGGAAACACTTGAGGAAATGAGGGATACAAAGTATCTTGAAAACAGGTGTGGTTCCTGAGTTAATTAAGCAATTACCATCCCATCATGTTTAGGGTCATGTATAAAAATGCTGTGCAGGACATTATTTTGGCTACCATGTCTATGCCTCCATAGGATGACAATGCCCCCATCCACAGGGCACGGTTGGTTACTGAATGGTTTGAGGAGTATGAAAAGATGTAAACCACATGTCATGTCCGTCTCAGTCACCAGATCTCAACCCAGTTGATTCTGGAACGGTGAATGAGACAGCGTTTTCCACCACCATCAACAAAACACCAAATGATAGAATTTCTGGTGGAAGAATGGTGTCGCATCCCTCTAAGAGTTTCAGACACTTGTAGAATCTATTCCAAGGTGCATTGAAGCTGTTCTGGCTCGTGGTGCCCAGTGCCCTATTAAGACGTGATATGTTGGGGTTTCCTTTATCTTGCCAGTTACCTGTAGTTATCAGTCAGTGCCAGTAGGAAAATACAAGTAAAAATATAATTTAGTAGGCCACTAGGTAGAGAGACAGCACAAAAACTAAATTGCCTTAGCAAGACAATACCAACAGCTACTTTTTGAATCTAAATCGATACTTGCTACTGTTGTAGGAGCTGATGTCCTTCCATACTATAGACGAGGCACTTCCTCCTCATCCACCTCCTCCTCACCTCTCCTCGTTGTGTTCCATGTGGTTGGGGAAGGCATTAGAGTTCAGCAGCAGCTTCACAGCATCCAGATAGCCATTGTTACAGGACCAGTGGAGAGCTGTCCTGCCCTGCAGACACACACGGTAGGACAGGACCAGTGGAGAGCTGTCCTGCCCTTCATACACACACACAGTAGGACAGGACCAGTGGAGAGCTGTCCTGCCCTTCATACACACACACAGTAGGACAGGACCAGTGGAGAGCTGTCCTGCCCTTCATACACACACACAGTAGGACAGGACCAGTGGAGAGCTGTCCTGCCCTTCATACACACACACGGTAGGACAGGACCAGTGGAGAGCTGTCCTGCCCTGCAGACACACACGGTAGGACAGGACCAGTGGAGAGCTGTCCTGCCCTGCAGACACACACAGTAGGACAGGACCAGTGGAGAGCTGTCCTGCCCTTCATACACACACACAGTAGGACAGGACCAGTGGAGAGCTGTCCTGCCCTGCAGACACACACGGTAGGACAGGACCAGTGGAGAGCTGTCCTGCCCTGCAGACACACACAGTAGGACAGGACCAGTGGAGAGCTGTCCTGCCCTGCATACACACACAGTAGGACAGGACCAGTGGAGAGCTGTCCTGCCCTGCAGACACACACGGTAGGACAGGACCAGTGGAGAGCTGTCCTGCCCTGCATACACACACAGTAGGACAGGACCAGTGGAGAGCTGTCCTGCCCTGCATACACACCCAGTAGGACAGGACCAGTGGAGAGCTGTCCTGCCCTGCAGACACACACGGTAGGACAGGACCAGTGGAGAGCTGTCCTGCCCTGCAGACACACACGGTAGGACAGGACCAGTGGAGAGCTGTCCTGCCCTGCAGACACACATGGTAGGACAGGACCAGTGGAGAGCACTTCGTGTCTGTCTGTGTGTGTGTGTGTGTGTGTGTGTGTACCTCTTTGTCCTGTATATTAGGGTCGGCGTTGTTCTCCATGAGTAGTACAGCCATACAGGTGATGTACCCTCCATAAGCAGCACACTGGAGAGGAGTCCTGCCTGCCTGGTCCTGGACGTTAGGACTGATCCCATTCTCCATCAGCAACTACCATGACCATCACACTGAGGTTACAGTACCAGCCAACCGGCTCAATGACCTGAACAACACATCCTTAACACAGTCTATAAGGAAAGGAAATGAAGACAAATGAAGAAGTGTTCAGGGATAATAAAAGTGTATAAAGGTGAAAAGACAGACCTGGCAGACTTCAGCGTTCCCCCCCAGAGCCGCCCAGTGCAGAGCAGTGTGTCCATCTAGATCCACCAGGTGGACACGAGCAGAGCCTACACAATGAAAATCCATGAGGCATTCTTCAACATAGTAAGCCCACCCAAATCCTGCATTACAGGAGCAGTGTACCAACACTAGTGTAGTCCTGTATGACTCAGTAGATAGAGCATGGTACACTAGTGTAGTCCTGTATGACTCAGTAGGTAGAGCATGGTACACTAGTGTAGTCCTGTATGACTCAGTAGGTAGAGCATGGTACAATAGTGTAGTCCTGTATGACTCAGTAGATAGAGCATGGTACACTAGTGTAGTCCTGTATGACTCAGTAGGTAGAGCATGGTACACTAGTGTAGTCCTGTATGACTCAGTAGATAGAGCATGGTACACTAGTGTAGTCCTGTATGACTCAGTAGGTAGAGCATGGTACACTAGTGTAGTCCTGTATGACTCAGTAGGTAGAGCATGGTACACTAGTGTAGTCCTGTATGACTCCGTAGGTAGAGCATGGTACAATAGTGTAGTCCTGTATGACTCAGTAGGTAGAGCATGGTACACTAGTGTAGTCCTGTATGACTCAGTTGGTAGATCATGGTACACTAGTGTAGTCCTGTATGACTCAGTAGACAGAGCATGGTACACTAGTGTAGTCCTGTATGACTCAGTAGATAGAGCATGGTACACTAGTGTAGTCCTGTATGACTCAGTAGATAGAGCATGGTACACTAGTGTAGTCCTGTATGACTCAGTAGATAGAGCATGGTACACTAGTGTAGTCCTGTATGACTCAGTAGGTAGAGCATGGTACACTAGTGTAGTCCTGTATGACTCAGTAGGTAGAGCATGGTACACTAGTGTAGTCCTGTATGACTCAGTAGGTAGAGCATGGTACACTAGTGTAGTCCTGTATGACTCAGTAGATAGAGCATGGTACACTAGTGTAGTCCTGTATGACTCAGTAGATAGAGCATGGTACACTAGTGTAGTCCTGTATGACTCAGTAGATAGAGCATGGTACACTAGTGTAGTCCTGTATGACTCAGTAGATAGAGCATGGTACACTAGTGTAGTCCTGTATGACTCAGTAGATAGAGCATGGTACACTAGTGTAGTCCTGTATGACTCAGTAGATAGAGCATGGTACACTAGTGTAGTCCTGTATGACTCAGTAGATAGAGCATGGTACACTAGTGTAGTCCTGTATGACTCAGTAGATAGAGCATGGTACACTAGTGTAGTCCTGTATGACTCAGTAGATAGAGCATAGCACCACATACAAAATAACTATAAGTTGCTTTGGATAAAAGCGTCTGCTAAATGGCAGATATTATTGAATCAACCTCCCAATTCACAGCTTTATTAGACAACGTTTCGATCCGAACCGGATCTTCGTCAGGTCAAACAAACTGAGTGTTCACATCCCCAAATATACACATTTCACCTCACATGCACATGACGCATGGTAGGTGTGGAACAAATTCTATTCACTCTGCACATAGTTAATCATAAATAATCACAGAGGTACATACGGTCACAAAGGATTATAGACATCAAAAAAAGATTACTGTTGCCTAGGTTTTAACTTGGCTCAATTTGTATGTATATAATCGTTATATACCTCTGTGCTCAATTATGATTGACTATACACAAAAGTGAAATGACACACACCATGCTTCATGCGCATAATGTTCATGTGAGGGGAAATGTGTATATTTGGGGATGTGAGGGGAAATGTGTATATTTGGGGATGTGAGGGGGAATGTGTATATTTGGGGATGTGAGGGGAAATGTGTATATTTGGGGATGTGAGGGGAAATGTGTATGTTTGGGGATGTGAGGGGAAATGTGTATATTTGGGGATGTGAGGGGAAATGTGTATATTTGGGGATGTGAGGGGAAATATGTATATTTGGGGGATGTGAGGGGAAATGTGTATATTTGGGGGATGTGAGGGGGAATGTGTATATTTGGGGATGTGAGGGGAATGTGTATATTTGGGGATGTGAGGGGGAATGTGTATATTTGGGGATGTGAGGGGGAATGTGTATATTTGGGGTTGTGAGGGGGAATGTGTATATTTGGGGATGTGAGGGGGAATGTGTATATTTGGGGATGTGAGGGGGAATGTGTATATTTGGGGATGTGAGGGGAAATGTGTATATTTGGGGATGTGAGGGGAAATGTGTATATTTGGGGATGTGAGGGGAAATGTGTATATTTGGGGATGTGAGGGGAAATGTGTATATTTGGGGATGTGAGGGGGAATGTGTATATTTGGGGATGTGAGGGGAAATGTGTATATTTGGGGATGTGAGGGGAAATGTGTATATTTGGGGATGTGAGGGGAATGTGTATATTTGGGGATGTGAGGGGAAATGTGTATATTTGGGGATGTGAGGGGGAATGTGTATATTTGGGGATGTGAGCACCTACATTTTTAAGGATGCGTGTATGACCACAAACTCTTTACTGCTATCAGACCACAATGTATTGAAGGACTAGGATACCAAGTCTACAATAATCACCACCACACACACTGGTTTATGGATGGAAGAGGAAGTGAGACATCTCACTCACTCCTTTTTTCCAATGGTCAACGACCTGAGTAAAGCAAAATCTTAATTTATCCACATCTTTGTTGTGTACCTTTGATAAGTGTGAGGATGATGTGGCGGTGTCCCATCTCACAGGCTCTGAACAGAGGCGTGTGTTTCATCACGTCTAGACTGTCCACTATGGCTCCTCTCTCCAACAGCAACCTCACTGTACTCACATGACCTGACAGAGAGGCCGCATGCAGCGCTGCAACACACACACACACATTTAGTTGAGATTTTCAGTCTCCACACACTTCAGCAGCCTCACCTACTCGAGTTTTCAGAACCAGTTCGTCAAATGAAAAGTAATTTGTTGCACTTTGACCCTGTACTGTGTTGTGATGTTATTTAATGTCAGTCAATATTTACACCACTGGCCCCTCTATCTACTCCAGTGACTCTGATCAACCCACTCTGCTCCCCATCACACTCAACCTCATTAGCATAGTACACCAGATCATTTGCATATTTTACCAACTCATTAGCATATGCTCACATAAATTGTCCCTGCAGGGCAGGAAGCGGGGGCATCACCATGGTGATTAGTGCTCCAATCAGCCCACGAGGCAGAGCAGGGGACAAAGGATAGCATGTCTACAGCTTGGGGATGGTGTGTGTGTGTGTGTGTGTTGTGTATGTGTGTGTGTGTGTGTGTGTGTGTGTGTGTGTGTGTGTGTGTGTGTGTGTGTGTGTGTGTGTGTGTGTGTGTGTGTGTGTGTGTGTGTGTGTGTGTATGTGTATGTATGTGTATGTGTGTGTGTGTGTATGTGTGTGTATGTATGTGTGCGAGTGTGTGTGTGTGTGTGGGTGTTTATGTTTCTATGTATTTATGCGTGTGTGTGTATGTGTGTGTGTGTGTGTGTGTGTATGTATGTGTGTGTGCGTGTGTGTGCGCGTGTGTGTGCGCGTGTGCGTGTGTGTGTGTGTCAGAGAGAGTATGTGTATCAGAGAGTGTGTGTGTATCAGAGAGAGTATGTGTATCAGAGAGAGTATGTGTATCAGAGAGAGTATGTGTATCAGAGAGAGGATGTGTATCAGAGAGAGTATGTGTAGCAGAGAGAGGATGTGTATCAGAGAGAGTATGTGTATCAGAGAGAGTATGTGTATCAGAGAGAGGATGTGTATCAGAGAGAGGATGTGTATCAGAGAGAGTATGTGTATCAGAGAGAGTATGTGTATCAGAGAGTATGTGTATCAGAGAGAATATGTGTATCAGAGAGAGTATGTGTATCAGAGAGAGTATGTGTATCAGAGAGAGTATGTGTATCAGAGAGAGTATGTGTATCAGAGAGAGTATGTGTATCAGAGAGAGTATGTGTATCAGAGAGAGGATGTGTATCAGAGAGAGGATGTGTATCAGAGAGAGTATGTGTATCAGAGAGTATGTGTATCAGAGAGAGTATGTGTATCAGAGAGAGTATGTGTATCAGAGAGAGTATGTGTATCAGAGAGAGTATGTGTATCAGAGAGAGTATGTGTATCAGAGAGAGTATGTGTATCAGAGAGGATGTGTATCAGAGAGAGTATGTGTATCAGAGAGAGTATGTGTATCAGAGAGAGTATGTGTATCAGAGAGAGTATGTGTATCAGAGAGAGTATGTGTATCAGAGAAGAGTATGTGTATCAGAGAGAGGATGTGTATCAGAGAGAGGATGTGTATCAGAGAGAGTATGTGTATCAGAGAGAGTATGTGTATCAGAGAGAGTATGTGTATCAGAGAGAGTATGTGTACATGCTCACTGGTTTTGGTCATTTTCTTAACAGTGTCAGTTATGTGTTGACATGTCTCTCTCCCCACTCGTCTCTCCGCTCCACTGCTTTCGGGGAATCCCCTGACATCTATGCCACTCTGGGGAATCCCCTGTGACATCAGATAGCCGCTGTCCTGCCACCTGCGTCAGGATGACAGAGGCTAGCATCAGTGTTTGAGTGTGTGTGTGTGTGTCATCTCTGTCTGTTTATCTCTCTGAGTAGCTCTGATGGTGACAGTACCAGGACATTAAGATCTGGGAAACTGTGGTGAAGGCGGTGAGGGGGATAGGGGATGAAGGGGGAGGTGTCACAGCAGCTCTTAGTCTACTGCTGACTGAAACAATCCCTGCGTATTAAACACATCCCAGAGTTCCTCACCAGTGCCTCCGTACTTGTCGGCCATGTTGATGTCGATGTGAGGCGTGAGTGTCAGCATGGTGCGTATGACATCATCGCTTCCTTTCCCAGCAGCCCACATGAACGCTGTGCGGCCCTCCAGATCTGGCTCGTCTTTCACAGAGGGGTGGGACAGAAACACACCCACCGTCTCCTACGCACGCACACACACACACGCACACACATGAGTCACTGATATAAGGTGAAAACGTGCGCGTGTGTGCATTTGTGTGTGTGTGTCTACGTACAGCGTAGTTGCTCTGAGCTCCATAGTGTAGAGGTGTGGCCCCATGGCTGTCTGAGGGGATGGTGCCTGATGTGTTCCTCTCCAACAACAAGTGCACTATCTTGGCATGTCCTGAAACACACATCAACATATCCAGGTTCAGCTCGGGTCCCCCCCCCTCCGGTACAGTATCTGGACCAGTGATGGAACCACATTCTGATGACAGGATCCACATTGTAAACACAGTCTCTTACCTAGCAGTGCAGCCCAGTGCAGCGGGGTTCTAAACAGGTTGTCGTACGCCGTGACGCTGCAGCCTTCATACGATGTCAGCACCTCCACCACGGCCTCGTTGCCGTCGGCAACAGCAAAGTGCAAAGGCGTGCGCCCCTCATAGTCCTGCCAGTTCAACAGAGACTCGGTAGGAGCCGCCTCCTACGCACACACACACACCTCATTTACATCAGTAAGCAGAGGATGGTGTGTGTAAGGATGACATTCTCACTGGATACTGTGTGTGTATGTGTGTGTGTGTGTGTGTGTGTATGTGTCTGTGTGTGTGTGTGTGTGTGTACCAGTATGCAGCGGACGGTGTGTATAGCGGTCTGCTCCTGGCTGTGTGCAGCCCAGTGTAGGGGGATCTTGCCCTCACTGTCTGGGATGCCAATGTTGGAGTCGTGTTTGATGAGCAGTCTGACGTGCTCTGGCCTGTTATAGAACGCTGACCAGTGGAGCGCAGTCTGCTGCAGGGGGAGAGGGGGTGACAGACACTATTGTAATAATAATTTTGGGCCCAATACTGGCCCAACTCTCTAACCTCCAGGCTCTAACCTCCAGGCTATTTGCCCCTAGAAATAAAAGTGATATAAATCAAAGAGCCCTAGAACATATTCTACAGAAACACACAAAGCATGAAGATTTAAAATGACAGTAACAGTGACAGTAACAGTGACAATAACAGTGACAGTAATAATGACTGTAACAGTGACAGTAACAATGACTGTAATAGTGACAGTGACATGACAGTAACAGTGACAGTAACAATGACTGTAATAGTGACAGTGACAGTAATAATGACTGTAACAGTGACAGTAACAATGACAGTAACAGTGACAGTAATAATGACAGTAACAATGACTGTAATAGTGACAGTGACATGACAGTAACAATGACTGTAACAGTGACAGTAACAGTAACAATGACTGTGACAGTAACAATGACTGTAATAGTGACAGTAACATAGGTAATGACTGTGACAGTAACAATGACTGTAATAGTGACAGTAACAGTGACAGTGACAGTGACAGTGATAATAAAAGTGACAGTAACAGTAACAGTGACAGTGATAATAAAAGTGACAGTAACAGTGACAGTGATAATAAAAGTGACAGTAACAGTGACTGTAATAGTGACAGTAACAGTGGTAATGACTGTAACAGTGACAGTGACAGTAACAGTAACAATGACTGTGACAGTAACAGTAACAATGACTGTAATAGTGACAGTAACAGTGGTAATGACTGTAACAGTAACAGTGACAGTGACAGTGATAATAAAAGTGACAGTAACAATGACTGTGACAGTAACAGTAACAATGACTGTAACAGTGACAGTAACAATGACTGTGACAGTAACAGTAACAATGACTGTAACAGTGACAGTAACAGTGACAGTGATAATAAAAGTGACAGTAACAGTGACAGTGATAATAAAAGTGACAGTAACAGTGACTGTAACAATGACAGTGACAGTAACCATAACAATGACTGTAATAGTGACAGTAACAGTGGTAATGACTGTAACAGTGACAGTGACAGTAACAGTGACAGTAACAATGACTGTGACAGTAACAGTAACAATGACTGTAATAGTGACAGTAACAGTGGTAATGACTGTAACAGTGACAGTAACAGTGACAGTGACAGTGACAGTGATAATAAAAGTGACAGTAACAATGACTGTGACAGTAACAGTAACAATGACTGTAACAGTGACAGTAACAATGACTGTGACAGTAACAATGACTGTAACAGTGACAGTGATAATAAAAGTGACAGTAACAGTAACAGTGATAATAAAAGTGACAGTAACAGTGACTGTAACAGTGACAGTGATAATAAAAGTGACAGTAACAGTGATAATAAAAGTGACAGTAACAGTGACAGTGATAATAAAAGTGACAGTAACAGTGACAGTGATAATAAAAGTGACAGTAACAGTGACAGTGATAATAAAAGTGACAGTAACAGTGACAGTGATAATAAAAGTGACAGTAACAGTAACAGTGATAATAAAAGTGACAGTAACAGTGACAGTGATAATAAAAGTGACAGTAACAGTAACAGTGATAATAAAAGTGACAGTAACAGTGACTGTAACAGTGACAGTGATAATAAAAGTGACTGTAACAGTGACAGTGATAATAAAAGTGACAGTAACAGTAACAGTGATAATAAAAGTGACAGTAACAGTGACTGTAACAGTGACAGTGATAATAAAAGTGACAGTAACAGTGACAGTAACAGTGACAATAAAAGTGACAGTAACAGTGACAGTGATAATAAAAGTGACAGTAACAGTGACAGTGACAATAAAAGTGACAGTAACAGTAACAGTGATAATAACAGTGACAGTAACAGTGACAGTGATAATAAAAGTGACAGTAACAGTGACAGTAACAGTGACAATAAAAGTGACAGTAACAGTGACAATAAAAGTGACAGTAACAGTGACAGTGATAATAAAAGTGACAGTAACAGTGACAGTAACAGTGACAATAAAAGTGACAGTAACAGTGACAGTAACAGTGACAATAACAGTGACAGTAACAGTGACAGTAACAGTGACAATAACAGTGACAGTAACAGTGACAGTAACAGTAACAGTGACAGTAACAGTGACAGTAACAGTGACAGTAACAGTGACAATAACAGTGACAGTAACAGTGACAATAACAGTGACAGTAACAGTATGCTATAACAGAGATATCACCTCCTCTATGGCTGTTGTTAGAGATCTATTCTGGGACATACTGAAACCAGTGTCATCTGACATGCTGATGATGCATATTGGATTATTACAGAACTAACAGACAGATAGACATCATCGCTACAGACAGAGGGGGCCTGTGTGTGTGTGTGCGTGCGTGTAGAATGTATTTGGCACAACTGTCTGCCTTGAAGAGTCAGGACAAAGCAGCCAATTGTCATGTGTGTGTGTGTCTGGATTGCTCAGAACTCCACGTGAACTCTAATTCAGTCAATCAAATCAAAGAGCCGGGACAGTTCCATAACAAACAAGTATGTTTGATAGAACTATTACCCAACTTTGTAAACAGTGTGTGTGGTACCTTGTTCTTGTCCTGTGTATCCACCTCTCCAGGTCCTATGTGTTTGAGCAGCAAGGCCAGGGGTTTGGGGGAGGGGTGACGGGTCGCCAGATGGAGGGGTGTTACCTCCTCTAGATCCTTCTGTAGCCAATCAGCACGACGAGACAGGAGCAGCTTCAGAAACCGCACGTTCCCCTGGAGCACACACACACACACACACACTCTCTCTATGGTGTCTTATCCAAATCCATCATCATCCATCTGTCCTTTCCTATTGGTTCTCAGACTCTCTCCTCTCTGTCCTTTCCTATTGGTTCTCACTCTCTCCTCTCTCCTCTCTGTCCTTTCCTATTGGTTCTCACTCTCTCCTCTCCCCTCTCTGTTCTTTCCTATTGGTTCTCAGACTCTCTCCTCTCTGTTCTTTCCTGTTGGTTCTCAGACTCTCTCCTATCTATTCCTTCCAGCCTCATCGTTTGACAGATCTATCTGCTGACTGAGCATGCATGTGAGAGTATGGGTGAGCTTTGAGAAAGTGTGTGTGTGTGTATGTATATATGTGTGTGCATGTGCAAATGTGTGTCCATATAGGCCTGTATGTGTGTGTGTGTGTGTGTATGAGTGTGTGTGAGTGTGTGTGCGCGTGTGTGTACATATGGTCTATCCTCCTATTCTCAGTCCAATTAGATCAGTAATCCCAGAAGTCTCTCCCTGTCTCAGCTAGATATTGATCAGGTGTCAGAGAGAGAGAGGGCCTCCCATCACCCCACACACATTAGAATTAGAGTGTGTGTGTGTGTTAAGAGTGTGTGTGAGCACCCTCCTCCACCCCTCCAGCCACCGCTTCTCACCTGCCCTGACAGCAACCCCCCACAAGGTTAATAAACACTTTCTATAGAGATATTACTGCTCAAACAGCCCAGTATTTTATTTCATTTTCTAGATTTAGATATCTTTTTTAGGAACTCAGTCGGGGTCTCAACTTAATGTTGAGAGTTAGAATAGTAGAATACACAAGGTGACATTTTGAATCTTGGTTGTGCATCAGCAGTTATTCTCTTGTTATATCAGTCACTGATAGTCACTCAATTAGCCAAGTCAGCTAAAACATTTTATATGGTAAGTTAGTCTTGTGGTCAGCTATCTAAACCTGATATCATGGTGGAATTACTGACCGGGGGAAATTAGCTTTAAAACAGAAAATGTTTCTCTCTGCCCCAGGGAATAATTTGTCGAATTGCATGAAATGAGTTGTAGAATTGCAAAATCTTTTTTCCGAGCCACAGCAAAATGAATTTACTCTATGCCCCATGGCAAAATGTGTAGAATTGCAGGAATTTAACTCTGAAGTTTTCACTGTCAAGACGAGGGTGTTTATAATGTTTAGCTCACAAAGTACAACATTTCGCTCAGATTTTTTGTGGCTCCCACCTTCATCAAAGTTGCCGATCCCCTTGTCTAGTTCTTAACAACCGCCCTGAGGGTGTCTGTCTGTCACCACTGGGGGGCACTACCTTCTCACCTAAGCTTCCAGTATGTGATATACACTGACTATAGCAAACATTACGAACACCTTCCTAAAATTTAGTTGCCCCAATCTAAGTCTCAACTGTCTCAATGCTTAAAAATCCTTCTTTAACCTGTCTCCTCCTCTTCATCTACACGGACAGAAGTGGATTTAACAAGTGACATCAATAAGGGATCATAGCTTTCACCTGGATTCACCTGGTCAGTCTATGTCATGGAAAGAGCAGGTGTTCTTAATGTTTTGTATAGTCAGTGTAGAGAGGCTCTAGAATACCCTGGAATCAGGATTCTAAAGGATCAATTAGTGTTCTACAGGTTAACTCAGTGTTCTGATGGTTCCACTACTGTTCTAGTGTTTCCTTTAGTGTTCTACAGGTTAACTCAGTGTTCTGATGGTTCCACTACTGTTCTAGTGTTTCCTTTAGTGTTCTACAGGTTAACTCAGTGTTCTGATGGTTCCAATACTGTTATAGTGTTTCCTTCAGTGTTCTACAAGTTAATTTGGTGTTCTGATGGTTCCACTACTGTTCTAGTGTTTCCTTTAGTGTTCTACCCGTTAACTCAATGTTCTGATGGTTCCACTACTGTTCTAGTGTTTCCTTTAGTGTTCTACCCGTTAACTCAATGTTCTGATGGTTCCACTACTGTTCTAGTGTTTCCTTTAGTAGTTCCAGGTTAACTCAGTGTTCTGATGGTTCCACTACTGTTCTAGTGTTTCCTTTAGTGTTCTACAAGTTAACTCAATCTTCTGATGGTTCCACTACTTTTCTAGTGTTTCCTTTAGTGTTCTACAGATTAACTCAGTGTTATGATGGTTCCACTACTGTTCTAGTGTTTCCTTTAGTGGTTCCAGGTTGACTCAGTGTTCTGATGGTTCCACTACTGTTCTAGTGGTTCCTTTAGTGGTTCCAGGTTGACTCAGTGTTCTGATGGTTCCACTACTGTTCTAGTGTTTCCTTTAGTGTTCTACAGGTTAACTCAGTGTTCTGATGGTTCCAATACTGTTCTAGTGTTTCCTTTAGTGGTTCCAGGTTAACTCAGTGTTCTGATGGTTCCACTACTGTTCTAGTGTTTCCTTTAGTGTTCTACCGGTTAACTCAGTGTTCTGATGGTTCCACTACTGTTCTAGTGTTTCCTTTAGTAGCTCCAGGTTGACTCAGTGTTGTAGTGTACCTTCTGTGCTGCCAGGTGCAGGGCAGTACGTTGGCTATGGTCAGTCTTGTTAACAGAGGCTCCCGCCTTCAGCAGTGTCTCAGCACAGTCCAGACGGTCAGCCAGGACACAGTACATCAGTGGGGTACGGCCAAACTGGTCCTCACGGTCACGCAGGGAGGGATCCACTACACACAGTGGGTCAGGGGTTAAAGGTCAGGGGAAAGTGTGTGTGTACAGTGGGGCAAAAAAGTATTTAGTCAGCCACCAATTGTGCAAGTTCTCCCACTTAAAAAGATGAGAGAGGCCTGTATTTTTCATCATAGGTACACTTCAACTATGACAGACAAAATGAGAAAAAAAATTCCAGAAAATCACATTGTAGGATTTTTAATGAATTTATCTATAAATTATGGTGGAAAATAAGTATTTGGTCAATAACAAAAGTTTATCTCAATACTTTGTTATATACCCTTTGTTGGCAATGACAGAGGTCAAACATTTTCTGTAAGTCTTCACAAGCTTTTCACACACTGTTGCTGGTATTTTGGCCCATTCCTCCATGCAGATCTCCTCTAGAGCAGTGATGTTTTGGGGCTGTTACAGGGCAACACGGACTTTCAACTCCCTCCAAAGATTTTCTATGGGGTTGAGATCTGGAGACTGGCTAGGCCACTCCAGGACCTTGAAATGCTTCTTACGAAGCCACTCCTTCGTTGCCCGGGCGGTGTGTTTGGGATCATTGTCATGCTGAAAGACCCAGCCACGTTTCATCTTCAATGCCCTTGCTGATGGAAAGAGGTTATCACTCAAAATCTCACGATACATGGCCCCATTCATTCTTTCCTTTACACGGATCAGTCGTCCTGGTCCCTTTCCAGAAAAACAGCCCCAAAGCATGATGTTTCCACCCCCATGCTTCACAGTAGGTATGGTGTTCTTTGGATGCAACTCAGCATTCTTTGTCCTCCAAACACGACGAGTTGAGTTTTTACCAAAAAGTTATATTTTGGTTTCATCTTACCATATGACATTCTCCCAATCTTCTTCTGGATCATCCAAATGCTCTCTAGCAAACTTCAGACGGGCCTGGACATGTACGGGCTTAAGCAGGGGGACACGTCTGGCACTGCAGGATTTGAGTCCCTGGCGGCGCAGTATGTTACTGATGGTGGGCTTTGTTACTTTGGTCCCAGCTCTCTGCAGGTCATTCACTAGGTCCCCCTGTGTGGTTCTGGGATTTTTGCTCACCGTTCTTGTGATCATTTTGACCCCACGGGGTGAGATCTTGCGTGGAGCCCCAGATCGAGGGAGATTATCAGTGGTCTTGTATGTCTTCCATTTCCTAATAATTGGTCCCACAGTTGATTTCTTCAAACCAAGCTGCTTACCTATTGCAGATTCAGTCTTCCCAGCCTGGTGCAGGTCTACAATTTTTGTTTCTGGTGTCCTTTGACAGCTCTTTGGTCTTGGCCATAGTGGAGTTTGGAGTGTGACTGTTTGAGGTTGTGGACAGGTGTCTTTTATACTGATAACAAGTTCAAACAGGTGCCATTAATACAGGTAACGAGTGGAGGACAGAGGAGCCTCTTAAAGAAGAAGTTACAGGTCTGTGAGAGCCAGAAATTTGGCTTGTTTGTAGGTGACCAAATACTTATTTTCCACCATCATTTGCAAATAAATTCATAAAAAATCCTACAATGTGATTTTCTGGATTTTCTCTCTCTCATTTTGTCTGTCATAGTTGAAGTGTACCTATGATGAAAATTACAGGCCTCTCTCATCTTTTTAAGTGGGAGAATTTGCACAATTGGTGGCTGACTAAATACTTTTTTGCCCCACTGTATGTGTGTATAATACCTGTGATGATTCTGAGGAGGACGCTCCGGTCTCCGTTGACGGCGGCTGCGTGGACCTGGGAGCCCAGAGGGGCGGGGTTTGGGGGTGAAGGGTCAGATGCCTACAACACATATAGTCCAGTCAGAGCCAGACACACACCTGGCCATACAGGTAAACACACTTGCTGTGCATGTGTTAATACAGGCTGATAGTAGGGTGTGCGCGCGCGTGTGTGTGTGTGTGTGTGTGTGTGTGTGTGTGTGTGTGTGTGCGTGTGAGCCCCTGCAGTGGGAGTTAAATCTCTTCCTGCCCTCACTTAACCAGACAGGAAGCAGCTGGGGGGGATCCCCGACAGGGAGTGGGGGGTTCTCTGCTCATGTCTTTTCATAACTCATCAATACTGCAGAAGCCTGTGTGTGTGTGTGTGTGTGTGTGTGTGTGTGTGTGTGTGTGTGTGTGTGTGTGTGTGTGTGTGTGTGTGTGTGTGTGTGTGTGTGTGTGTGTGTGTGTGTGTGTGTGTGTGTGTGTGTGTGTGTGTGTGTGTGAGCCATATCGTGGGAAGTGATTTTCCGTGACAGAAAGTTTTTATGGGGGCTTCACTGGGATCCACCACAAACTCCCATCATTTCCTAATTTCCAAGGATCAAACACACACACACACACACACACACACACACACAAAGTAGACTGACACAATGCATACGAACACAACACAGATACTTAATGAATGCTAATATGTAACACATGCTGTGGTCGTACAGATGCCATCTGGCAGCACCTTCAAACAAAACATTCTATTAACAAGAGAAATATCCTTCTGTGACTGCTGCTAACTACCCCCCTCCACCCCCCTGCCCACACACACACACACACACACACACACACACACACACACACACACACACACACACACACACACACACACACACACACACACTTCTGAAAAAGTTGGGTTCCAACAAAGCATGACAGGAAAAACATGGAGTTCTGTACAGAATTGAGGAAGTTATTAATTCAGCCATTCATCAGTGGTACTGAAGAGTCAACCTGTAGATTAGCATGCAGACAACACACGGTGGAATGCATCGACCAGGTTCACACCGTCATTATTTAGGCCCAGTCTTTATTCACTGTTATATTGGAGGATTTCAATGCAACAGAAACCCCCGCACAACCTTTCAGAGACACTGCGGGAGCATTAGACCGAGTACACACACACACACTCCTCCAAAAACACACATACAGAAAACACACACATATTCAGGAGAGACAGGGAACACACACCAGGTCTCTGCTGGGACAGAGTGAATAGCAACCGCTGAGACATACAAACAGAGACACGGAATCAAAGTATATATGTGTGTGTGTGTGTGTGTGTGTGTGTGTGTGTGTGTGTGTGTGTGTGTGTGTGTGTGTGTGTGTGTGTGTGTGTGTGTGTGTGTGTGTGTGTGTGCATGTACATGCGTGTGTAGGCGTCTGGTTTGATGGAGGACAGAGCTGAGGCATGCTGGGTAAGCAATGGGGGTGGAGCCTGAAGCCTTTCTTGATGTTTTTCCTTTTTGGCGACACACATACACACTTTAGATTCTGAGGATCAAACTGTAATAAAACCACTACACCCATTCCTGAAATTGAAATGTAGGTTTAAACCTGAATGCAATATTCATTCAATTCAGTTTCAAATCATGAAGTTCAATTTATTAATTCAATGATTCAATTTGAGCATTATAAATTCAAAAATATTTAATTCAATGTCATTATACAAATGCGAAAATATTGAATTCAAATACAGTTTCAATCGCTCCATATTAAAAACCGACCCACCCACCTGTGTGTGTGTTTGTGTGTGTGTGTGTGTGATCTGATAGCAGGGCAGACCTGAGGGACTTCAATGTAGTTTTGATAGACAGGTAAAGAGGCGGGAGGAGTGATAATATCAGCCAATAGGGACTCCCTGTCTCCTCGCACAGTCTCTGGGGCACTTCCTGGTTCCCCAAAGACCAATAAGCTGCTCTCACTCGGCTGGGGGTCGGGCCTTGGGGCGCAACACAGCCAATCACCAGGGAGAGAGAGCTGAGTGACACATAGTACCCATGGTGCACCCTGACAAATGAGCCCCCAGGGCCGGGAGCAAATCACAAGGGAGGGTAATGCAATTAGGTGGGACTACAGCTGTCAATCAGACAACTACTGGGGTCAGAGAGTTGCGCCTGTGGCTAACACACCACAGCACGGGGTTACACAGATGCGCACGCTCGCGGGTGCGTGCACGCACACACACAGATTCCAGAGCCTTCTCAAGGGGATTCTCAACATTAAACATCCTGAGGCAGAGAGACTGTGCATAAAAAAGTGTGTGTGTGTGTGTGAGGGGGTCGTTTCACTCTATCTCTCCTGAGGGGTGAGGAGGTAGAGAAGTGGGAGGGAGATAGGTGAGTGGTATGTGTGAGACCGTCTAGGGACATTGATATTGACTGTGTTGTCTCTAAGGGCTTACACCTGAAAGTGAATGTACATGTATGTGTGTGTGTGTTCTGAGTGCTGGTATCCATTGGGGGGTCGGTGTTGTTTGTGCTTCTAGCCTGAGAGCTCAGAGAGGGAGGGGGTGTAGAGGTTTGGAAGGGGGGGGGGGTAGAGGTTTGGAGGGGGAGGAAAAGGAGGGGGGGTGTAGAGATTTGTTTGGGTGTAGAGGTTTGGAGGGGGGGAGGAAAAGGAGGGTAGGGGGGGGTGTTACACTGGCTCACATCACACTATTCAAAAACACACTGCTCTCCTCTGAGGAACTTATCAAACACCACCACCATCATCACCTCCACCATCATCATTATCACACAGACTTAGTTTGCAGAAATAGGTGTGATTGGTGCAGTTTCAGGCCATGTGGAGTCGAGCGATGCGGGCGCTGGAGATGGGGGTGTGAGTAGGTGTGTCTGGGCAGGTGTGATGTCCTTGATGTTTGTGTGCATCTGTATGCGGATGTTTTTATTGTTAAAAAATATATATATAATCGTACAAAAAATAAATAGGTGTCATTTTGACTGGCATGTTATGGAGCCTCTGGTGATATCTGATCTGTTGTTTGTGTTTCTAAAGGCTTATCTCTGCCTCATTAGCTAGTGATATTATACCAGAACATTCCACTGAGTCAATACCCTTCTGCACCACAAGACACTAACCTCACACTCTGTGTGTGTTTATGTGTGATTATGTGGTTGGGCTGTGTGTCTGTGTGACTAATCTACATGTCTGTGAGCAGGTCGATGTCTCACTGACTGGTAGTCTGTCAGCTGTATTGAAGATTAATCAGAGCCATCGACAGCAATAACACCCCGGCTGTGTCTCATATCACACCCTGGTTATTCCACATGTAGTGCACTACTTTTAACAAGAGCAAGACGTGGAGCCTGAACTAGCAGACTGTGTGTGAAAAATGGTAGTTTTGTATTACATTGTTATTGATTACTGCATTGTTGGGGTTCACCTCCTTTCGAGAAAGACATTTTGACTGTACTTGTGTATGTGACATTAAAACTCTAAACTTGGTATTATTTGATCAGGCCCCCCATGGCTTAATAATAGTGAGGTCTAAGCCCTGCCACTGGGTCTGTGGGTGGTACCACTCAGAGAGTAACACAGGGGGAGGGTTGCTGTGACAATCACCCATTATATCACTAATGAGACAGCCCCTGGAGAGAGAAGCGAGAGAAAGAAAGAGAGAGGAGAGAGAGAGAGAGAGAGAGAGAGAGAGAGAGAGAGAGCTTTCCCCTCTGGCCCCTCTACTCTCCTCCTCCCCCCTCAGAGTCTAATTGGCTAAAACTGTGATCTAATTAAATGTCCAATTAGAGTGCAGAGAGCCGTGCCCGCCGGCGAATCAGAGCACAGGGACATAATCAGCTGGAAAAACAAACAAAAAATCAATGAGAGAAAAAATAGATTGAGAAAGATGGAGAGATGGAATGAAGAGAACAGCATGTGACAGGGATGACTCTGAGCATACAGAGAGTTGGTATAGACTAAGGTTTAATATTATCCCAGTATTTTACAAATGTTCCATCCCGAGAATAAATCACCATTCTCCCGGGTAACCCGGTATTTCCCGCCAAAACCAGAAGTGTCATTCTAAAGCATATAAAACCATCGGACAGAATGATGTGCTATTCTAGAGGTCAAATTATATACAGCCGTGTCTGACAACAATCAGATTAGTTTCCAACACCTCCAGGACCAACTCATCAAAAAGCCCCCACCCCATGGCCCAACAATTAAAATGAGTCCGATGTGCTCCTTATAGCACACAGGGTAAAAAGAAGCAGGGCCCAGGGGGCAGGACATCTTAAATATACAGTATCTGGATTAGCTTGGATCCACATGAATATTCAAGCTAGATGCTACCTGAACAAGATGAGCCTTACATTAAAGAAATGTTATGAGTCCTACACTAAAGAGCTTTTATGAGCCCAAGCCCAAATGATCATGCCGTTATCCAATACATATGATAGGCTATACCGCACATTACACTCTACAGAAAATCATAAAAGCCCATAGATGTATGCTCACTTGGGGAAATAAAGGAAACAAGCTCCAGTAATATTTTTGAGTGTGGACTGTATTTATGTACTGTATTGTATAATGGACTGAAATTACACACCTCTTTCAAACCATGAAGAACACGCAATGCTAGTGCAGGACATGCAGCCTACAAATTTATAGGCTAGAGAATTTATTTACATTTTGAGTAATAATAGGGCCTATTTTAGATATTTATAACTAGTAGGCTGATGCATTAACTTTTCATAATATTTCCCCACATTTTGTGCGTATTAGGCTACCTCCTCCTTTCTCTATTGTTGCTTCATTCCTTCCTGCCTCTCAACAGTTAAATGAAATAGGTTTTGTTGTCCTTATCTTCATTATTGTAATGACATGTTTGAATAATATAGTAGACTACCAGAGGAGGCAGGCGGCTTTCACTTCACTAGGATTGAATGGTAATGGGTCTGAATAAATAACTGCTTTAGCCTATCACCATCGTGCATTCTCTTCCTTCTATTTAACATTCAGCAAACAAGAGCAAGCTTGCATCCCTCTTTGATTATTCTTTTAGTATAGGTAATGCTGGAAAAAATGGCCAACAAGCTATTCTAGTTTTTCCTGGGACTCCACAAAAGTTAAGAAGGGGAGAGGCCAGAGGAGAGCAGCTGTGTAATTGCCTAAGAGAATGGTGAACTGTCCAACAATCTTGAGGACAATCTATTTTGGATCCAATTTGAATGGAATTGATTGAAAGAGTTAAAGATGTAACGGTTTTCTTCTGGTGAAAGAGAGGCGGACCAAAATGCAGCATGGTTATTTTTGTACATCTTTAATAAAGATGAAAATACAACAATCTACAAAACAAGAAACATGAAAAAAAAAAACAAACCAGTCCTATCTGGTGACACAAACACAAAGACAGGAACAATCACCCACAAAACCCAACACAAAACAGGCTACCTAAATATGGTTCCCAATCAGAGACAATGACTAACACCTGCCTCTGATTTAGAACCATATCAGGCCAAACATAGAAATAGACAAACCAGACACACAACATAGAATGCCCACCCAGCTCACGTCCTGACCAACACTAAAACAAGGAAAACACAAAGAACGATGGTCAGAACGTCACAAAAGACTTTAACAAAGAGTGCTCTCTTCCGCACTGATTTAAAGCAAAGATATTCGAGTGATAACTGTTTTAAAATTCTGCAGCTACAAAAAAAATATGTTTATCTATACAATAAGGTGACCCTGAAAGCCAGATGGAGATGTGTAAATTAGCAATACATTCATATTAATCTATCATTCAGATGTATTAGGTCTAATATTGCTGTACCATAGGCTATGTTGAAGCAAATTTCCCTCTCTCAAGAAAAAAAGTTACCAGCTGATGAGATGATACATGCATTCATTGTGAACTGTGCTCCACACAGCGCTGCCCCCACCCTGAGCGTTAATTATTGATCATGCAGATAGGAGAGCACAGAAGGCGTAGATAAGCCAGATTTAGACACTGAATATCATTTAACAGTTCCATTTCACATAATGCTGTTCATAGAAATAATATATTAGAATTGACCGGTTTCTCACAGTTTTTTATCCCGGGAAATGGGAGTGGGTATGGGTGGGAAATCTCAGTAACCCGGTTCCTGCTATTAAACCCCAGTATAGACATGAGAATATCTGCTTTAAAACATTATTAATAGTTCAGCTATTACAGTAAGCGCACACACACACACACACACCTGTCTCCATCTATGAGCTGCTGACACAATGGGAAGGGGGAACCCCCTATGGACAGCTTTACCACATCAAATATTAATGCTGGGATTCAATTCAACATTTAATCCACTTAACAATTATGAAATACACACACACACCACACACAGTCAGTGTCACACACACACACACACACACACACACACACACACACACACACACACACACACACACACACACACACACACAGGCAATGACAAACATGGTTATACATGACCTCTTAGACAGTAGTGAGAAGGATAACACTATGGTCACATTAGAATGAATCATTGAGAGGAGGATGTATGCGCTGGTGTGTGTGTTTTGGACTCTTACCATGGCAGTGCTAGGGGGAGGCCTCAGCAGATGTTCCCCAGCTCAGTGCATCCTTGGTGGGCTTGGCTGCACATCCAGGTCCCCTGCCTGCCCTGATCCTGGATCCTAGAGAGAGAGAGAGAGAGGATCTCTCACACTGAGACCTGCCCACCTGCTCACAGCAACGCTGCCAACATACACAGACACCCTGCCCGCTCCATGCCAACTACTGTGCTCTATGATAGACTTGGTCAGAGCAGGAAGAGCAGAGGGAGAAATGGACAGAGACAAAGAGAGACAAGGTGATAGATAGATAGATAGATATCTTATCTTGTGTCCTTTAACCATTTGTACATTGTATATATATAATATGACATTTGTAATGTCTTTATTGTTTTGAAACTTCTGTATGTGTAATGTTTACTGTTAATTTGTATTGTTTTTCACTTTATATATTCACTTTATATATTATCTACCTCACTTGCTTTGGCAATGTTAACACATGTTTACCATGCCAATAAATCCCTTGAATTGAATTGAATAGATAGATAGGACACTCTCTGCTACATCACAACTGCTCAGACACAGAGTCCCTGTCTTTCTATCCCACAAGTCTCTTGTCTGTCCACTTCCCATCCAAACAACAGAGGCAGCGCATACTAAGCTACTCTGAGAATTACATTTTTGTATCAAGCAGTGTCTGCTACCTGTATGTTGTTACACCCCTTACAAAACAAATATTTCAGTTTACAAATTGCAGTTAAAGAGCAGTAACTACAGCCGACTGTGGTATTTTGGACGCTGCACTCTGACTGTTAGTTTTAGGACAGAACATCGGGAGTCAGTCTACTGGATACACAGTCTACCGTTGTTCTGTCCCAAAACTATCTGACTGCAATATTTGTTCTACTACAGTAGTTACTTGTGAAGTGTTAAGTAATAACTGTGTAATAAGTAACACAACATACTGTATTATTTCAGTAACTTAGCAGTTGTTAGAATTTTTTTTTTTTTCATATTGTAGCCTCGGTAAAGATTTGGTAAAAATACACAAAACAACTGAAACAGCTGGAGAGTCAATAACAGACTACAATACAGTTGATATCCTGCCTGAATCTGTGTAGCTGCCATGGCTTTATGCAGGCGAAAATATTAGATTTAGATTAGATGATTAGTCACATGCACAGGGCAAAATCAGCATGTCACTAACAGGTCAATAAGAAATGACTATCGGTGCATTGAGTTTGATGGTTAGCTAGCAGGCTAGCCTGCATAACTAACGTTAACGATGATGCAACTTACCTTACTCTGTTTGAAATCACGGAATAATTGAGAAAAATATGCATTTAGCAACTGACAACATTAGGACAATGAATGTATATTTTTTAATGGTTATTTGTTCCTCTGATCAGTATCTTCCTGACTCTCTAATGCTAGAAGTTTTGTCCCCGAAAGTGTTTCGTCAGACCATAAACATCTGGGTCGCAAAATATTTAGAAAAATACATCTCCCATTTCCAATTCTACTAACCGCCCAAGAAATACGCCATACTTGTAGTTTTAAGCCTAATTGGGAATCATTGCTAAATAAAATTATAAAACTACTACTCCCATAAACCACGACGATAAACCCGGAAAGATCGCTCACGTTACCGTGGTCACCCATCCGTTTCCTGCCTCAGCAGCAGAGTTGTGTCGAGAGATAGGGAAGACCGAACAACACCATAACCTCAACCAACTCTACAATGAAACTACCACCAATAGTATCCTCTCTCGAGGTCGGCTTCTTCACGATACTGCTGGTAAGGAAATTCGACAGCTAACTTACACGTCCTCGTATTTGAAGTGCGGTCGGTCTGGCTTCACAAACAGTTAGCTAACATTAGAATTATAGGCATTCGTTTTTCAAAGTGATAGCTACTTTTGTCACAAAATAAAGATGTATTGAACCTGAATATAGTCTTTACATTACTGTACCTAGCTAACGTTAGCTGGCTAAAATAGCTAGTCGGCAAACCAGGTTAATTGAGATCAGCTAGCTGGCTAGCTAAGCTCAGTAACGTTAGCTAACTGTTAGTTAGCAATGTAGAGACATGAGTCATGACCCTCGTTTTCTGTGACCACTCGCCTTACTCTGCCCTGTTATGTTAACTAGCTAGCTAACGACTGTCAAGTCCAAATCAGTATCTTATTCTAGATGCTTGGTGAATCTTAAATCCACGTATCATTGATTGTGTGAGCTAACGTTAGCTATCAGACTTGGCTATATTTGCTGTTTGTTTAACTTACCTAGCTAGCTAGCCAACAGCTAATGTGGTAGTTGTCTTGATTGCTAACATATGTAGCTAGCTAGCCAGGTCGTGGGACGGTACGACAAGTTTGTGAATTTAGCCGTAATCGTGTTGCGGAATGATGGAGCCGGTTGGTGAATTCCTCTGTTGTGGCTCATTCCTATTGGCTGACAACCCGGAACTGATCGAGCTCTGTTCTGCTGCTCAGGATATTGGCCTATTACAGTGTAAACTTTCTTTACAGTCAGTCAGGGATTTAAACTAAGTCATAACTAAGTCATATACTTGTTAATCAGCACGATTCATGGCTTTTATAATGGCTTATAATCTAGAAACCGGAAGATAGCTAGAAAGTTTTTAACATTTTTTTTTATTTAACCTTTATTTAACCAGGTAGGCAAGTTGAGAACAAGTTCTCATTTACAATTGCGACCTGGCCAAGATAAAGCAAAGCAGTTCGACAGATACAACGACACAGAGTTACACATGGAGTAAAACAAACATACAGTCAATAATACAGTATAAACAAGTCTATATACAATGTGAGCAAATGAGGTGAGAAGGGAGGTAAAGGCAAAAAAGGCTATGGTGGCAAAGTAAATACAATATAGCAAGTAAAACACTGGAATGGTAGTTTTGCAATGGAAGAATGTGCAAAGTAGAAATAAAAATTATGGGGTGCAAAGGAGCAAAATAAATAAATTTATGAAATACAGTTGGAAAGAGGTAGTTGTTTGGGCTAAATTATAGGTGGGCTATGTACAGGTGCAGTAATCTGTGAGCTGCTCTGACAGTTGGTGCTTAAAGCTAGTGAGGGAGATAAGTGTTTCCAGTTTCAGAGATATTTTTGTAGTTCGTTCCAGTCATTGGCAGCAGAGAACTGGAAGGAGAGGCGGCCAAAGAAAGAATTGGTTTTGGGGGTGACTAGAGAGATATACCTGCTGGAGCGTGTGCTACAGGTGGGAGATGCTATGGTGACCAGCGAGCTGAGATAAGGGGGCACTTTACCTAGCAGGGTCTTGTAGATTACATGGAGCCAGTGGGTTTGGCGACGAGTATGAAGCGAGGGCCAGCCAACGAGAGCGTACAGGTCGCAATGGTGGGTAGTATATGGGGCTTTGGTGATAAAACGGATTGCACTGTGATAGACTGCATCCAATTTGTTGAGTAGGGTATTGGAGGCTATTTTGTAAATGACATCGCCAAAGTCGAGGATTGGTAGGATGGTCAGTTTTACACGGGTATGTTTGGCAGCATGAGTGAAGGATGCTTTGTTACGAAATAGGAAGCCAATTCTAGATTTAACTTTGGATTGGAGATGTTTGATATGGGTCTGGAAGGAGAGTTTACAGTCTAACCAGACACCTAAGTATTTGTAGTTGTCCACATATTCTAAGTCAGAGCCGTCCAGAGTAGTGATGTTGGACAGGCGGGTAGGTGCAGGTAGCGATCGGTTGAAGAGCATGCATTTAGTTTTACTTGTATTTAAGAGCAATTGGAGGCCACGGAAGGAGAGTTGTATGGCATTGAAGCTTGCCTGGAGGGTTGTTAAGTGTCCAAAGAAGGGCCGGAAGTATACAGAATGGTGTCGTCTGCGTAGAGGTGGATCAGGGACTCACCAGCAGCAAGAGCAACCTCATTGATGTATACAGAGAAGAGAGTCGGTCCAAGAATTGAACCCTGTGGCACCCCCATAGAGACTGCCAGAGGTCCGGACAGCAGACCCTCCGATTTGACACACTGAACTCTATCAGAGAAGTAGTTGGTGAACCAGGCGAGGCAATCATTTGAGAAACCAAGGCTGTCGAGTCTGCCGATGAGGATGTGGTGATTGACAGAGTCGAAAGCCTTGGCCAGATCAATGAATACGGCTGCACAGTAATGTTGGGTAAGAAAGTAGCTACAAATATGTCTGTATTCATACATTATTTAGGGAATAGGCCTGTCTCGTCACCGTCACATAGTTAAACCAGAGACAGTGGCAACATTTAATTACTGAAATATCTCTTGTTAAACTGAAGCTGTTGTCGCTCAGCAGACATACAGATGAGTGTCACAGCCAGGCTGCTGTGAGATGACCTCACTATACGTAATACCATTAGTCCGGTATTAGTTGACCCTGGAAATAGTGTGTACATTTTATAAATACAACCACATCCGCCACCACTCAGCCTTCTCTCTAAAGTGCTATATTACAACCCACAGTAAAGACAGCTTCTCCTGTTAACACTGACTGTCACCTTAAACGCATACTGTACATACATATACAGTGCCCTCTGTAATTATTGGGAAAGTGAAACATTTCTTCTTCTTTTGGCTTTACACTCCAAAAGTTTGGATTTGAGGGTATTTCATTTGAGGGTATTTTCATCCATGTTGGGTGAACCGTTGAGAAATTACAGCACTTTCTGTACATGGTTCCCCCCATTTTAGGGGACCTAAAATAAAATGTTATTTGTCACATGCGGTGAATACTTAAAAAATGTAAGTAGAGCCGCACACTCTAGGAGCTCAGGTGCAATAATTTAATAACCTAATATTCAACGTTTTGACTGACAAACTGTCTTCATCAGGGTATAATCACAAACACTGCGGGGTGACTAGTTTATATAGTGTCAAAGGATACACACGTGTCTGTAATCATGGCCGGTGTGGCCTGATATCATTGGTTAATTCTCATATATAAAAAATAACATACCAAAAACATGAATGGATAGCATTCCATCACACAATTTGCCTACCTAGGCCTACAAAACATTTACAATAGCAAAATCACAAGAATGGCTTCAGATCAAAGTCTACGTTGAAACCGAGAGGAGCAAGGGTCTTTAAATTAAAGATCCAGGCAGCCTCTCGTTTTAACAATAAATTATCGAGGTCACCCCCTCTCCTAGGGAGGGTGACATGTTCGATGCTGATATAACGTAGTGAAATGCGCCGAATACAACCGGTGTAGACCTTACCGTGAAATTCTTACTTACAAGCACTTAACCACACAACTACTGATCACTACTACTGACTACACCTACTGACCACAACAACAAAACAACTGACCACAACTACAGGCCACAATCATACGACTACTGATAACAACTACTTACCAAAACAACTAACAACTACTGACCAAAACCACCGACTAAAACTACTGAACCCCACAAAGTATCACCACAACAACACAACTACTGACCACAACCACACCATTACTCACCATAAAACTATGGACCACACAACTACTGATTACAACCACACGTTTACTGACCACAACCACACAACTACTGACCACAAAACTACTAAACACTTCTGACCAAAACTGATACCACAAAAGATACTGACCAAAACTACTGATCACAACCAAACAACTGCTGACCGCAACTACTGACCACACAACTACAGATCACAACTACTGACCAAAACTATTGACCACTACTGATCACAACTACTAACAGCACCAACTAAACTGACCAAGACTACTGACCAAAACTACTATCCACAAGTACTGACCACAACCACAAAACTACTGACCAAAACTACTGAACCACACATCTACTTATCAAAACGAGTGACCAAAACTACTGATCACTATTGACCACAACTGCTGACTAACTACTGACCATGACCAAAAAAAGAAACACCACAACTAATGAACCTCCCTACTACTTACCCAAACTATTGATAAAAACCACACAAGTACTGACCACAACTACTTACAAAAATGACTGACCATTACTGAATGTAGGGACATGTGCCGAATACAACCGGTGTAGACCTTACCGCGAATTGCTTACTTACAACCACTTAACCACACAATGCAGTTCAAGAAATAGAGTTAAGAAATATTTAATAAATAAACTAAAGTAAAAAATAAAAATTACACAAGATATTTACATAACAATAACAAGGCTATATACAGGGGGTACCGAGTCAATGTGCGGGGATACAGGTTAGTCAAGGTAATTTGTAAAGTGACTATGCAAAGATAATAAACAGTGAGTAGCAGCAGTGAAAAAACAAAGGGGGGGTCAATGTAAACATTCCAGGTGGCCATTTGATTAATTGTTCAGCCGTCTTAGCATTTTATATCAAACCCCACAAGACATGCCTACCCCTTACAATAACAGGGGAGGTTAGCATTTTGGGGTGGTGTGATCTGTCCGTTCACGATTCATTCAGGATTATCCGTAATCATGGTAGCATCCACATTAATGTAGAAGTGTTTAGAAACATATTATATTCTTATTTTCAATAAAAGCAACTCCAAAATGACACACTACATTATTTACCATTCATTTCTATTGGGCACAACATAATCTGAAAATCAACCAAAACAAACAGCAAATGCATCCAACAAATTTGTAGAGACACAAGCTTGATGTAGTCATTGCGTGCTAGGAATATGGGACCAAATACTTAACTTTGTACTACTTTAATACACATACACAGTGGGGAGAACAAGTATTTGAAATACTGCCGGTTTTGCAGGTTTTCCTACTTACAAAGCATGTAGAGATCTGTAATTTTTTATCATAGGTACACTTCAACTGTGAGAGACGGAATCTAAAACAAAAATCCAGAATCACATTGTATGATTTTTAAGTAAATAATTAGCATTTTATTGCATGACATAAGTATTTGATCACCTACCAACCAGTAAGAATTCCGGCTCTCAGACCTGTTAGTTTTTCTTTAAGAAGCCCTCCTGTTCTCCACTCATTACCTGTATTAACTGCACCTGTTTGAACTCGTTACCTGTATAAAAGACACCTGTCCACACACTCAATCAGACAGACTCCAACCTCTCCACAATGGCCAAGACCAGAGAGCTGTGTAAGGACATCAGGGATAAAATTGTAGACCTGTACAAGGCTGGGATGGGCTACAGGACAATAGGCAAGCAGCTTGGTGAGAAGGCAACAACTGTTGGCGCAATTATTAGAAAATGGAAGTTCAAGATGACGGTCAATCACTCTCGGTCTGGGGCTCCATGCAAGATCTCACCTCGTGGGGCATCAATGATCATGCGGAAGGTAAGCCCAGAACTACACGGCAGGACCTGGTCAATGACCTGAAGAGAGCTGAGACCACAGTCTCAAAGAAAACCATTAGTAACACACTACGCCGTCATGGATTAAAATCCTGCAGCGCACGCAAGGTCCCCCTGCTCAAGCCAGCGCATGTCCAGGCCCATCTGAAGTTTGCCAATGACCATCTGGATGATCCAGAGGAGGAATGGAAGAAGGTCATGTGGTCTGATGAGACAAAAATAGAGCTTTTTTGTCTAAACTTCACTCGCGGTGTTTGGAGGAAGAAGAAGGATGAGTACAACCCCAAGAACACCATCCCAACCGTGAAGCATGGAGGTGGAAACATCATTCTTTGGGGATGCTTTTCTGCAAAGGGGACAGGACGACTGCACCGTATTGAGGGGAGGATGGGGCAATGTATCACGAGATCTTGGCCAACAACCTCCTCCCCTCAGTAAGAGCATTTAAGATGGGTCGTGGCTGGGTCTTCCAGCATGACAACGACCCAAAACACACAGCCAGGGCAACTAAGGAGTGGCTCCGTAAGAAGCACCTCAAGGTCCTGGAGTGGCCTAGTCAGTCTCCAGACCTGAACCCAATAGAACATCTTTGGAGGGAGCTGAAAGTCCATATTGCCCAGCGACAGCCTCGAAACCTGAAGGATCTGGAGCAGGTCTGTATGGAGGAGTGGGCCAAAATCCCTGCTGCGGTGTGTGCAAACCTGGTCAAGAACTACAGGAAACGTATGATCTCTGTAATGGCAAACAAAGGTTTTTGTACCAAATATTAAGTTCTGCTTTTCTGATGTATCAAATACTTATGTCATCCAATAAAATGCAAATTAATTACTTAAAAATCATAATGTGATTTTCTGGATTTTTGTTTTAGATTTCGTCTCTCACAGTTGAAGTGTACCTATGATAAAAATTACAGACCTCTACATGCTTTGTAAGTAGGAAACACTGCTGATTTGGCAGGTTATCAAATACTTGTTCTCCCCACTGTAAGTTAATTTGTTCCAATACTTTTGGTCCACTAAAATGGGGCGACTATGTACAAAAAGTGCTGTAATTTCTAAACAGTTCACCCAATATTGATGAAAACACCCTCAAATTAAAGCTCACGGTCTGCACTTTAACCCCATAGTCATTGTTTGATTTCAAACTGTTGGAGTTTACAGCCATAAGAAGAACATGCTTCACTGTCCCACTAACTACGGAGGGCACTGTGACCGTGTCTGTGTCTCTCGTCTTAGAATAGACACCTTTTAGAGGGTGTGTCTTCCACCACACACACCCTGCTGATTTGAACGAGTCAAACGACTGATGTTAGATAAAGCTTAGTTATCTGAATGTCCTCATTGACAGAATGCTACTGAGACACTGGTTTAGAGGGGTTCCCTTAGTATTAATACATGGGAATGTCCAGGCCATGCTTAACTTAGCCCCAGTCTATATCCTAGTCACAGCCCTGTCTTCTGTCCTGAGCTCAACTATCAGTCTAGTGACTGGCTCTTGTTGCTGTTTTTGTGTGAAGTTATTGTTATGGTGGTAGCAGAAAATTGGATTGCGCTGTCATAGGACTCGGGAAAATGCTTGCTGAGATACAGAGAAATATGTTTGATCTTCCAGGGAATGTGAGACTCGGCGTAGTAGAGCATCTCCAGTAACACCACTCTCCGTCAAAGATGGTGGATTAATGAAGATGTCTTACTCGGGCCGTTTACCATTGGAACAAATTGTCACAGTTCCAGTCTGCTTAAGGAAGGGGTGGCTATCCCATAGACACATGCGATAGCAGCTGAGTCTGGTCTGCTTAGTTCATGGACTGTATATATAATATTATGCAATGTGATGTCTCACTTCTACTTCTTTCTCTGTCTCCGTGTCCAGTGTATGACACTGTCGTTGTCGCTCTAGTCCATGGGGAACTTTGACTTTGATCCACAGAACAGAGTCCTCTGTTCCACATCACCTGTGGCGTCAACGCCCATCGGAGAACTGAGATGTCTGGATCTCAACAGGACTCATATGGATGAATGATAAATAAATAATAAAAAGGGAGGGAGCCAAAGAGAGAGAGATGGTTTCTCACCTGTTTGCCTGGTCTGGAAACAGCAACAAGAGAATTCATGGAAACAATAGGACAGCGGCTTTAGAACTTCTTCTGTTAACACTGAAAACACTGACTGGTTGTTTTTGGACTGGGCTCATGTCACATCTGTGTGAGGGACAGGTTCTAGCCATATCATCGCATTAACCCTTTCTTCTCTGGCTCTAGGTGACTGGTCTCTCCACTCCAGGCCAGGCTGAAATTACCAGTCTAGACACAGGAAACATTGAAGACATCCTCAGTAAGACATTGTCTGTGACAGGGTATAGAGACATCTTTGTGGTTCTCATCTATCCCTCTTTCTCTCTCCATCTCTGTGTCATTTCCTCCCTCTCTCTATCATCTCTCCCTGTATTGCTCTATCTTGTGTTGTGTCTTTCCTCAACGCTTGGTGGCTGTTTGACTGTATGAATAACACTAATGATTCACCCACGAACCTCCCTTGCCTATGAGTATGTGTAAATGTACTTTAATTCCTGTGTGTTTGACGTTGTTGTAAAACAGTGGGTGTAACGTGTTTTTTTCCCCCCTCACAGACAATGCTGGAGTGGCGTTGGTTAATTTCTATGCAGACTGGTAAGTGTGTTAGTTCTCCTGTGAACATTTGTCATCTCCTACTCAATTGTCTGTTTGCATACATTTTCTTTGTGTCCACATCAGTTGTTTGCCTTGTGTGTGTTTAACTAGTGTGTGTGTGTGTGAGATGAATTAGAATTCCAACATGCTTTAGTGGCATCATGGTTGGAGAGTAATGCAATGTGGCCAAAGCAATTACAGTATGACAGTTCCTCCAAAGGGTAACAATATAAAATCTCATTTGATAAGCAAATTATACCCACATTCTCCCCCGTCTCCTCCCAGGTGTAGATTCAGCCAGATGCTCCAGCCTATCTTTGAGGAGGCATCGAACATCGCGAGGGAGGAGTTTCCTGATGTCACTCAGGTGGTGTTTGCGCGCGTTGACTGTGATCAGCACTGTGAGTGACACGCTCGTACACACACAGGGTTTTAATCCGTAACGTAACTTTTGGTTTGCCCAAACTCTGTAAAGTCATCGGATTACTTTTAGTTCATTTGACGTTACTTTCCCCTTAAGAGGCGTTAGAAGGAGATTAAAAAATGGATGTTGCATTTTACTTTATGGGTTATGTAGGCTTCTTCTAAACCATTGCTTTCTACTTCAATACAGATAATCATACGATTAGGCTATATCTTTACATTACAATCCAAAGTCGGTCAGATCTCCGGTCTTTCCAATTCATGTAATTCTCTTGATCTTCAAGAATAGGATATAGCAATATAGATAAGCCAAGTTGTTTAACCTGAGCATGACCCTAAAACTAAGGACTTATTAGCCTACTCAGTTTTAGGGTCATGCTCAGGTTAAACAACAAAGGACTTATTAGCCTACTCTGTTGTTTAACCTGAGCATGACCCTAAAACTAAGGACTTATTAGCCTATTCTGTTGTTTAACCTGAGCATGACCCCAAAACCAAGGACTTATTAGCCTATTCTGTTTATGATTTTGTTGTCATTGAGGACTGATTGGGCTCATTGCTTCAAGTTGAAAAGGAAATTCTGCTCTCATGGAATGACATGCTTTGAGCACTAACGAAAAGTGCGTGTGGAAAAATGAATACCATATGCTGCATTTGCTATAGGCCTATTGTTTAAGCTTGTGTTGGTGACACATTTGCTATAGGCCTATTGTTTAAGCTTGTGTTGGTGACACTGATCTCTGTCATGTGCATCTCTTTAAGTTGATCAGAGTTTGCGAGTTTGAGCATGTGTCCAATAGGCCTATGGACATAATTGTTTTAATCAGCGTGAATTAGAGCAATAAAAGCCCCACTTGTGGTCTTGTTAAATGAAACTTTTTGACAGCATGTGGAGCACAATACCATGGAGGAGCCATCAAACGTTTATTCCACAGACTGTGATCCACACGATGCAGCTGCAAGGGCACATTTTTCACTGGCTGTCCACTGGTTGCAACATTGATTGATAGGCAGCTTTAACTTCTTCAATTCAACCATTATTGGGTTAAAATACACATGTTCGTTTGTCCACAGCCATCCACAACAACCACAATCCGTGAGGCGCAAATAGCTAAATGAGAGGGCAGCAGTGTAGATATCAATAACACTAGGTGGTACGACATCCTTACCTCCAAGTGTTTATTCAAGTTAAATGTATAATCTTTGGATGCCAACAGCAGTAAGATCAAAATCACATTTTTCATAAACAACAGGTTTAGAGCCACTGCCTGTTCACCCTGCTACCATCCAGAAGGAGAGGTCAGTACAGGTGCATCAAAGCTGGGACCGAGAGACTGAAAAATAGCTTCTAGCTTAAGGCCATCAGACTGTTTTTATATATATATATATATATAGGCTATACATTTAAAAAAAATATATATATATTTTTTTAAATGTATACCTTTATTTAACTAGGCAAGTCAATTAAGATCACATTCTTATTTTCAATGACAGCCTAGGAACAGTGGGTTAACTGCCTGTTCAGGGGCAGAACGACAGATTTGTACCTTGTCAGCTCGGGGGTTTGAACTTGAAACCTTCCGGTTACTAGTCCAACGCTCTAACCACTAGGCTACCATGTTAAACAGCCATCACTAACACAGAGAGGCTCCTGCCTACATACAGACTTGAAATCACTGGCAACTTTAATAAATGGATCACTAGTCACTTTAATAATGTTTACATATCTTACATTACTCATCTCATATGTATATACTGTATTTTATACCATCTATTGCACTTTCCCTTTGCTGCCTGGTCATCGCTCATCCATATATTTATACATTCTTGTTCCATCCCTTTACATTTGTGTGTGTCAGGTAGTTGTTGTGGAATTGTTAGATTACTTGTTAGATATTACTGCACTGTCGGAACTAGAAGCACAAGCATTTCGCTACACTCGCATTAACATCTGCTCACCATGTGTATGTGACAAATAAAATTGTGATCCCTTCCCAACTATGCAGAGACAAAAATAGAAAACTATATATAATAACACAAGGAATAAATCTACAATGAGTCATGATAACTGGGCTATATACATGGGGTACCAGTACTGAGTCAGGATAACTGGGCTATATACACGGGGTACCAGTACTGAGTCAGGATAACTGGGCTATATACACGGGGTACCAGTACTGAGTCAATGTCCAGGGGTACGAGGTAATTGAGGTAGATATGTACATGTAAGTAGGGGTAACGTGACTAAGCAACAGGATATATAATAATCTGAGGGCCCATGCCGAAAATGTTCAGCCTCCTGAGGGGGAAGAGCCGTTGTTGTGCCTTCTTCACGACTGTGTTGGTGTGTGTAGACCATGTTAAAACCTTATTGATGTGTAGGATCCTGAAGCTCTCGACCCGCTCCACTACAGCCCTGTGGATGGCGGCGTGTTCTGCCCTCTGTTTCCTGTAGTCCATGATCAGCTCCTTTGTCTTGCTCTTAATAAAGCCTTGATTTCTTTGTTGCAGTCGCACCATTAGAAGGACTGTCTGCTACAAAAGCCTATTCCTGCTCTTTTCCTGCAAACCATCAAAATGCATTTGGTGTGTCATCATAGTGGTCTTTGATTTGTGGTCCAAAAAACTTAAACTGTTTTTTCAATGCTGATTTGAATGTCGTTGAGAAAACAGAAAGGTGTCCTCATACTTTCTGAATTTAAAAGTAAGTAATAAAGTAGGATTTCAATTTTTGTAATTTGATTACAATATTTTAGCTGGTAATGGATTACAGTTCGTTTTTTTGTAATCAGTTACTCCCCCCACACACACACACAGACGTTTGATAGGCACATCCTTTGAGATAAACAAATTAAAGGGAATTATTGATGACCTGCAAACCGTTTGAAGACTAATGACAAAATTGCTGCTGCCTGTGAAGACTGGAGCTTAGAGACACCCTGCAGTGAGACTGACACCTGCCAAACACACAGCACTATGAGAATATTTACTCTCACTGGGGGGCAGCTTTCATCTGAGGGATCAGGGGCTGACTGACGGCTGTGTCTTTAGACAGCTTTAAACACCCTCTATCTGTCTTTTACTCACCTTTTTTCATCCATCCCAGTTTCTATCCATCCTTTATGATTTTCTCTACCTGCCTCTTTTTTCCTTCATTCCCCTTTTCCTTTGTCCGCCTTTCTCCCCCTCTACCTCATTCTATATTAAACTCTGTCTTTATTCACCCCTCTCTCCCGCTCTCTGTCTCTCTAGCTGACATAGCTCAGCGGTACAGGATCAGTAAGTACCCTACGTTGAAGTTGTTCCGTAATGGAATGATGATGAAGAGGGAATACAGAGGTCAGAGGTCGGTCACAGCCATCGCTGACTTCATCCGCCAGCAGAAGGTCGATCCCATTAAAGAGATACACAGTCTGGAGGAGGTCAACACTGCGGATGTGAGTATCAGGCACACACAAATCAGTGTGTTGTCCAAATATTTGAACATGTAAAAGGTGTGCCTCAGGGATCTGTTCTAGGACCATTCCTAATCTAAATATTGAATAATAAAAATTCATTACATTTGTACAGCGCTTTTCATTATACAGATTAATCTCAAAGTAAAAAAATGTAAACCAAATAGAAGAACAACTATACAGGGCAACTGACACAAAGAACACAGCTGACGGGACACAAAGGAGCTATCAACAGAAAGCCCCCTAAAAATCTGTATATGACTCTGTACTCAAAAATAATTGGTACTGAACCAGGAAATATCTCTCTCTCTGCAGAGGGACAGGCGTAACATTATTGGCTACTTTGACCAGAAGGATTCTGAGAACTACCACACGTTTGAGAAGGTGGCCAACATCCTCCGAGACGACTGTGTGTTTCTCGCTGCCTTCGGGTGAGTCAAGCCTCTTCAGACCAACCACTGCACTTAGGGTCTACGAAACATTTTATAATATAGTTTATATGTTTTTGGTCTGGCATTTGTAAGCTTTTAATCTTTCCTTTCCTCTGTCCCTCCAGTGACGTGTCCCAGACAGAGAGGTTCAGTGGTGATAATGTGATCTATAAACCGATGGGGGAGACTGTTCCTGACATGGTGTACCTGGGCTCACTAACCAACTTTGACCTCACCTACGCTTGGGCGCAGGACAAATGTGTCCCTCTGGTCCGCGAGATCACCTTCGAGAACGGAGAGGTGCGTTCTCTCTACCTCTTTTTCTTCTCTCCGTTTGATCCAGTCTAAAGTAAATCATAATTTAGGTTTTGGGCTAGCCCCGGTCTACACCGCTGGGAGTCGTCTTCCAGGTCTGGCCTGGCTTCTTCCCCTACAGCAGCCCCACCCTAATGTAATCCTGTCCTTATCTCTTTGCTCATTCATTATCATATGAATAGAGGGGTGTGCTTATCCCATTGATACTTGGCCTGGGATGGCACCCACGACATCTACGCCATTTGCCGACAACAAGGCATAGACACACACACCTGAATCTCCCACTGACCCGTTAAGGCTTCCGGATGCTTCCCAGCCGAAACAGTTTCTGAACAGTTTGTGCATACATTACATTCTGTGACGTTTTTGTTCATTTTGGACCTCGGCAAGGGTTTTATCTGCTGTTTTGGGCACACACATTTTTTTCTTGAGGTAATCTGAAGTCGGTAGCCAAAGTCTATGTCCCCCAGTCACAGATTGGCCAACAGTAGGTATTCTTCAATGAAGTGCTTGTTGTCATTCAATGAGATGACCCGTCCTCATACTACACCAAACATCGTAGTCAGATGCAAAATTGCGCAACTAAGATCTCCTCTGCAAAAATGTCAACATTAATGACAGATTTCTTGAGTTATCTTAGATTAATTCTGACTATTGAAGAAGGTGTATAGTGGCGTCTCAAAATGGACAAACGGTACTATTTCTTTTTTTCAAAATGTTCAAGCAAAGGTCTTTTAAGGGAGTATGCAAGCCCATCGTTTGGTTCGGCTCGGTGCCAGACGAACTGAAGCACGCGGACGCCTTCACTCTTCTTCCTCTTCCCTGTGTGTGTGTTCCAGGAGCTGACTGAAGAGGGGATCCCATTCCTCATCCTGTTTCACGTGAAGGAGGACACAGAGAGCTTGGAGAAGTTCCAGCACGAGGTGGCACGCCAGCTCATCAGCGAGAAAGGTAGTGTGTTTGTCTTAAGTCTGTTTGTGGCCCAATCACCTGGGGAAATAACAGGGTGTGCCACAGAGTTCAGTGCTGGGACCATTGTTACTCTCTTGTTCTATTTATTTATTTGTGTTGTTTTCATCCCAGCCAGGGACAGAGTTGCATTATATTTATTAGATAACCGTACTATTATAGTCATGCTAATCTCTTCTTAATAAATAATATCAATTATATTAATAACTATCCCCTCCTGCCTAGGATCTATAAACTTTCTGCATGCGGACTGTGAAAAGTTCCGTCACCCACTGCTGCACATCCAGAAGACACCAGCAGACTGTCCTGTCATTGCTATAGACTCCTTCAGACACATGTATGTGTACCCTGAGTTCAGAGACATTGAGTAAGTACAACCTCTCTACTTTCTTTCACCTGTCTCTGGTTGAATTTAAATTTTTTTACCTCTTAGACATTTGGCCAACTATTTATGGCACCTTGAGTGGTTCTCGAACCGGTTCCAACCGACATTTCTGTGTTCAGCATGATCTGTGAATGGTGCAGCATCAATGCATGTAAACTCTGTGAATGGTCTGGTTGTCCCACTTCGAACGCTGTCTCCGATGACATGCAGTATGTGAAATCTGACACATCATTTACATGGAGAGCGACAGGTCACATTTTCTAGCCTGTCCAGACAAAGGATAGATTTGCTCTGGCTGTGGAGCTCGCAACTCCAATTGTGATACGGCTTATGGAACGTTTGTCAGACCATGAGACATTAATTGTTCATCCAAAAGTATATATTTTGATACTTTGAGGGGTCTTACAATTCAAACTCAAATAGCCATACCAAGGATAATTTTGCTTTCTTAAAACCCCATTAATATAAATGCAACATGCAACAATTTCAAAGATTTACAGTTCATATAAGGAAATCAGTCAATTGAAATTAATTAATTAGGCCCTGATCTATGGATTTCACATGACTGGGAATACAGATACCTTAAAAAAAGGTAGGGCCGTGGATCAGAAAACCAGTCCGTATCTGGTGTGACCGCCATTTGCCTCATGCAACGCGACACATCTCCTTCGCATAGAGTTGATCAGGCTGTTGATTGTGGACTGTGGAATGATGTCCCACTCCTCTTTAATGGCCGTGCCAAGTTGCTGGATTTTGGTGGGAACTGGAGCACGCTGTTGACATCATCAAACTGCTCGCACACACAACGCCATTCACGTGGTCTGTGGTTGTATGGCCGGTTGGACATACTGCCAAATTCTATGAAACGACATTGGAGGCAGCATATGGTAGATATTTTAACATTCAGTTCTCTGGCAACAGCTCTGGTGGACTTTCCTGCAGTCAGTGGCCTTTTATTGTACCCAGCACAAGGTGCACCTGTGTAATGATCATGCTGTTTAATCAGCAGCTTGTTATCCCACACCTATCAGTTGGATGGATTATTTTGGCAAATAAGAAATGCTCACTAACAGGGATGTAAACACATTTGTGAAAAACATTTGAGAGAAATAAGCTTTTTGTGGGTATGGAACATTTCTGGGATCTTTTATTTCAGCACTTGGATCCAACAAGTGTTGCGTTTTATATTATTATTCAGTGCAGAACACCCCCCCCCCCCCCCCCCCCCCCCTCAAGTTTAGACAGGACTTAAGACTCTTATGGGTTAACAAATCAATAATGAATCCTCTTTGTGATGGTGTTTATTTAATGGATTTTAAACAGCTGAATTGTGGTGTTTGTCTTTTTTGTTTTTACATAGTCTACAGTTACATTAACAAATGACAATGCTATTGTTTTATTTGAAATGCATTTTCTTTTGTATTCTGTTACCTTCATAAACACAGCCAAGTGATTATTTTTGCGATGGCATATATGAAGTGTATTTATTAGACTGTTAGAATGTTGATGTCCAAAAGGCTCGTCATTGGCTTGAGGGGTTGTCCCTCGAGGCCAGGCTTTTCTAGTGTTCACTTGAGTGACAGTATTTGAGATGGCTCATTATTGTTGTCATTAGATTATTTAGATCTGTATGTTGAAAATCTGCATTTGTCAAATATAATACATTCCATTACACACACACGCACACACGCACACGCACGCACGCACGCGCACACACACACGCACACACACACACACACACACACACACACACACACACACACACACACACACACACACACACACACACACACACACACACACACACACACACAGTCCACAGATTATAATAGAAATGTCACACCTTCTAGATAATTCTTCTATTGACGGCCCTGGAAACCGGAGCTAATGTGACATGACTTGGCACGTGCAATTAGTGTTAACTAATCGAATGTAATTTCATCTAATCTATTTTACCCCCCCATCTAAACCCCTCCCCCACCACTCCCCCTATCACCTCTGTGATCAGACAGACAGAGCCCTGAGGTCTGACACCCGCTTCAACTAATTACATTACATCACATTCACTACCTCCTCCTCTGGATGTTTGTGTTCTCCCTCCCTCTGTCACCGAGATCAAATTATTTCATTAGCTGTGTGTGTGTGTGGTGTCTGCAGCCACCTCTAACATGCAGAGACAGCTTTGATATGGGACCAGCTCTGATGTGATATCAGTTTATGACCTTCTGTCATCAACCACACTTCAGTAATGTCATTGGTAGACCTAATGATTATATTAATGTGTGTAGGATCCCTGGGAAGCTGAGGCAGTTTGTTCTGGACCTCCACTCTGGGAAGTTACACAGAGAGTTCCACCACGGCCCAGACCCGACAGACAGCACACCTGGACAGGTCAGAACACCTCACAAGCATACTAGTACACCGTCATTATGTGTGTATAAAACGGTATCATTGCAGTAGTAGAGGGAGGTGTGTGTATATAAATGTGTTATTTCATCAGGAGGAGATCGGTGAGGTGGCCAGTAACCCACCAGAGAGTTCCTTCCAGAAGTTAGCCCCCAGTGAGACGCGCTACACACTCCTCAGGGACCGTGATGAACTGTGACCTCAACGACTTTACCACAACCCTGATCTATGACCCACGACCCCATGGCATGCCCCGGAGTCAGTGTCCAGAGTCAGGACAGGCCAGCGGGATGGGACAGCAACACCCCAACTCACCCCCAACACCCTTAATGGAGAGAGAGAGGATAAGGAAGACCAGAGAGTAGGTTAAATCCAGGACAGCCGTGTTGGAATAACCTATATTTTCATAACTCTTACGTGTACAATTTTTTTATTTTAGATAAAAAGGATGAAACCAGAAGAAGAAAACGGTGTGGGGGGGGGATTAGGACAAAAAGAGAAGCAAAGCGTTTTAACTTTTATTTTTGGAGCTTGTAAATAATAATAGTGCTGAGTGAGCGTTGGTCTTTGTCATCCTGATCTAAATTAAAAACCGATTTACTTTAGGTTCAAAAACATGTAGCACCCTTTTTTTTGCCGAGTGAGATCCCTTGCTCCGGTTGTTTAGTCTCATTACGGTTCTTATCTGTGTGTAGTCCAGCTCAGTCCCGTTTGAGTGAGAGGGGGTTCTGGTCCTGGAGGACTACAGTGTCTCGGCTGCATCTTAATAGTTCACCCCCCTCTCCTCCTTTCCTTTATTTAAACTGATGTGAAAGCATATTTCTGGCAGGTATCCACTATGCTGCTTCAACCTATCCTATGATTTCAAATAGGATGAAAGGAGACGAGGAAAGGAACACATTGTAGAGTATTGAGATGCAGCTTTCCTGTCCCTGGTACTAAACTCATGCAACTGATTGGCCAGAGAGCCTATTCACCTAAGTCACGTTCAGGAGGCACAAAATGGTAGAACACGTTTAGAAACAACGGAGATACTACCATAAACTGTCCAATAGTTAAATGTTTGTTTCCATTGTCTGTCAGAAAAGCATTTTCTCCCTTTTGTACTTGAACGTGCCCCTGATCTGCAATACTGACTCAGACGGTAGTTCCTAAAGGCTGAGAGGTGTCAGTTAGACACTGCTGCTCTAGAGGACAGGAGGGGAACCTCACACTGAAGGAGAAAAATCAGACTCTGGGCTGCATCTCAATCCTCTGCAGTGTCTTCTCCATCTGCACTGGTCTGACACAGGCCAGGCCACGCCCACTTAGCAACAAGTCCAGGTGACAGCAATGTGGAAGAAGCTGACCTGGAAAGTATCCTTATTTCACCTGTCACTCAAATCAGTTCAGATGGAGCAATGAAAGGAGACGAGGAGTATTGAGACTCATGCTGTGTGTTTATTTATAGTACTGTGTGTACAGTCCCTCCCTAGAACCCAACAGTACCCTGATCTGACCAGTCACGAAGGGAGGGTTAAAGGGGGAGAAATATCATTTCTAAATCAGTCATCTCGGAGAGGGAGAAAATAAAACAAGTAAATGAAACCATTTTACAGGATGTTGTGTGTGGAGTCTGTTTGTTCAGTTCTACAGAGAAGACTCTTGACACACACACATTTCCTTCATCAGAAGCAGATTTTATTGGTTTTCTTTGGCAATATAAAACCCCCAGTAAATCATCACATAGATTAAGAGCATCCATATTTAGTTGGTCCCGGTCTGAGTTCAGAGGTCATCTACTGTTGTAGTAGATGACATCAGGTGTGACCTGTTTCTCTCGTGGCACTTATTAGAGGGGAAACTTTGGCCTATCACACATCAACTTTCTATCTGGTACACCCAGGACAGCTGTGTTTATCCTCCTAACCTTTCTCAATCACAATCACTCACTCTTATTCTCTGCTCCCCAGTCTGTCAGAGGGAGCAGACCTCTCCAGCAGGGTTCAGACCAGGACACAGTCTTGACATTTACTGCTGTTTATACCTCCCTCTGTTAATGAGCTGTATACTCTAAGCAGAGCAGCAGACTCGGATAAACATCAATAAGTTCATAAACTAGAGAGATGGGTGACTGCTCGACCCAGGCAGTGTCTGGCTTTGGCACAGAGTGTGTATTTGATCAAGACTGAGGGTAGTTAAGATGGTCTGTCCAAGAAACACAGTATAATAACATGACTTTAATAAAACTACCATCTCTCTGTCTGTACTAAAAGGCACCAAACAGCAGGACTTATGTTACAAAACTAGGCTGTAGTGTTTGCTACTAATAATGCACATCTTTTCATAATATATAATCATACACTGAAAGTAACTGCAGTGAAAGTTCTGTAATCTCATACCCAAATAATGTTGACTCATCCTATACTTGTATTTGTGGGCAAAATATTAATTGTAGAACAAACAAAAAAACGCAAACTTGTATCTCAAAACTTGCTGTTTCCTCAGAGGATGACGTCATCCTGAGGAGGATGAGCTGGCCAATCAGCGGTCTACTTGCATGAATATTTTTAAGATCAGTATACGCCCACACCATTCCAACACAGAAAAGCTGTTTTTGAATATATTTAAAAGATTTTGGAAGGAAAACTATTTTAATTTATATTGTAAAAATGTGTAGGTCTAATTTAATAGAAATCTGGAAACACTGGACAGTTACTTTAAAGTTTTAACTACAAATCCAACAGACCAAGCATATATACATACATCACACTCAACTAACACAGCATTCACCTCCCTTTCACACTCAGGTCCTCAAGGCTCTCCTACAATGTTTAAAAGTCTTATTGATTGGGAAGTGGTAGATCCCAGTGGCAGGCTTCTCTTCACAGGCCTCTCTTGACAGACCTCTCTCCTCTGTCTATTGGCAGCGAGAAGGAGGAGGAGTTCCTTATTACCACAGTAAAGAGAGCAAATCTATTGGTCAAACAACAGATTGTTAGAGCTGACAGCCAGTTAGTCTGAGGGATTTCTTGGTTGAGTTCCTGCCCGACTAGATGCGCAGGCGTTGCATTGCATCAACCAATGGTTGTGCGCCACTTCAACTGTGCAGTCGGGCATCAGATTGCTATATCATATGATGTGGTTAGCTGATATACAGTGGGGCAAAAAGTTGTGCAATTGTGCAAGTTCTCCAACTTAAAAAGATGAGAGGCCTGTAATTTTCATCATAGGTACACTTCAACTATGACAGACAAAATGAGAAAAAAAATCCAGAAAATCACATTGTAGGATTTTTTTATTTATTTATTTGCAAATTATGGTGGAAAATAAGTATTTGGTCAATAACAAAAGTTTCTCAATACTTTGTTATATACCCTTTGTTGGCAATGACAGAGGTCAAACGTTTTCTATAAGTCTTCACACACTGTTGCTTGTATTTTGGCCCATTCCTCCATGCAGATCTCCTCTAGAGCAGTGATGTTTTGGGGCTGTTGCTGGGCAACACAGACTTTCAACTCCCTCCAAAGATTGTCTATGGGGTTGAGATCTGGAGACTGGCTAGGCCACTCCAGGACCTTGAAATGCTTCTTACGAAGCCACTCCTTTGTTTCCCGGGTGGTGTGTTTGGGATCATTGTCATGCTGAAAGACCCAGCCATGTTTCATCTTCAATGCCCTTGCTAATGGAAGGAGGTTTTCACTCAATCTCACGATACATGGCCCCATTCATTCTTTCCTTTACACGGATCAGTCGTCCTGGTCCCTTTGCAGAAAAACAGCCCCAAAGCATGATGTTTCCACCCCCATGCTTCACAGTAGGTATGGTGTTCTTTGGATGCAACTCAGCATTCTTTGTCCTCCAAACACGACGAGTTGAGTTTTTACCAAAAGTTATATTTGGGTTTCACCTGACCATATGACATTCTCCCAATCTTCTTCTGGATCATCCAAATGCTCTCTAGCAAACTTCAGATGGGCCTGGACATGTACTGGCTTAAGCAGGGGGACACGTCTGGCACTGCAGGATTTGAGTCCCTGGCGGCGTAGTGTGTTACTTATGGTAGGCTTTGTTACTTCGGTCCCAGCTCTCTGCAGGTCATTCACTAGGTCCCCCCGTGTGGTTCTGGGATTTTTGCTCACCGTTCTTGTGATCATTTTGACCCCACGGGGTGAGATCTTGCGTGGAGCCCCAGATCGAGGGAGATTATCAGTGGTCTTGTATGTCTTCCATTTCCTAATAATTGGTCCCACAGTTGATTTCTTCAAACCAAGCTGCTTACCTATTGCAGATTCAGTCTTCCCAGCCTGGTGCAGGTCTACAATTTTGTTTCTGGTGTCCTTTGACAGCTCTTTGGTCTTGGCCATAGTGGAGTTTGGAGTGTGACTGTTTGAGGTTGTGTACAGGTGTCTTTTATACTGATAACAAGTTCAAACAGGTGCCATTAATACAGGTAACGAGTGGAGGACAGAGGAGCCCCTTAAAGAAGAAGTTACAGGTCTGTGAGAGCCAGAAATCTTGCTTGTTTGTAGGTGACCAAATACTTATTTTCCACCATAATTTGCAAATAAATTCATAAAAAAATCCTACAATGTGATTTTCTGGATTTCTTTTTCTCATTTTGTCTGTCATAGTTGAAGTGTACCTATCTTTTTAAGTGGGAGAACTTGCACAATTGGTGGCTGACTAAATACTTTTTTGCCCCACTGTATATGTAAGCTCTAGCATGCGTCTGCAATGTAGTCAGGCAGTACCTGGACCAGTGTAAGCTTCTGGAGGTCAGAGGTCCCTTCACGACCAATCAGAGGTCACTTGTCCAGCGGTGGTTCTGGTTCCGTAGGGGGTGCAGTGAGCTGGTTCATCTGGGACTCTACTCTAGCTCTGCGTTTCTTCTGGACCAGGTTCCCCCCTGCAAACCCCAGAGCCCCCCCTCCAAGCGCTGCTGCCACCCCCGCTGCCTTGAACCCCACCAGTAGGCCCAGCGGCCCACCCAACACCCCCCCTAACACTGCCCCCGCCACGGGTAACACTGCCAGCCTGTAGCCCACCGCCTGGAGAGAGGACAGAGGGATAGACGAGTCACTACATGCATTGACAGTCTAGGTTTCTTCACTTTTTATGCCAATAAAGATCCTTAAATTCAATTAAAAAGACAAGGAAATAAGAAAACTTTGCTTGGGACAAATCCACGCATATATAACACACACACACACTCAGGGGGGTTACTCCTTTGATGTTCTAAGACACACAGTCAGCGAGAAGTCTTCAGATCTACCTGGCCTTTCATGATCACACACACACACAAATGTACACACACAAACAGCAACACATGCGCACACACCATCATCATCAAAGCTCTACAGTTTAATTACCCATGTTTATTCAAATTGGAGAAATGAGGTGTGTGTGTTTATTAATACTGTTATCTTCAGAGAGGAAGACGCTCCTTTAGACTGATTGCTGTAAATGAGTGACTCCTCTGAACATTCCGCCACACACACACTACCCCCTCCCACGGTTGATTAACAGATTAACAGTTAAATGGTTCCAGTTCAAACGCCCTCCCACCCCCTCACCTCATGGCAGCGAAGGTCATTTTAATTAACCAGAGGTAAGTTGAAAGTTCAGAGTACAGGGTGTTGGTAAATCAGGGGTGTGTGTAATGGCACCTGGCCTGATGACAGATGACACACACTGCTGTGTCTGACACCTCTTCTATGTACACACACTGCTTCTAAAGGCCTCAGCATGTTTCAGTTGGGCTGACGCCTAGCCCATCGAGTGTGCACACATACTCCCTTAAAAGACCTGAACATTTTGAAAAAAGCAACAATAGTACTATTTGTCCATTTAGAGATGCCGTAGCCAGAATACACTTCCTCAAAATAGTCGGAATTAATCTAAGATAACTCAAGAAATCTGTCACTAATTTTGACATGGAGATCAATTTTACATCTAACTAAGATGTTTGGTGCAGTATTTCTTAATGAAAACGATTCATTTCTCATTGAATGACAAAGACTTTATTGAAGAATCCCTGCTGTTGACCAATTACCGACGAAGGAGCGTAGACTTCGGCTTTGATCTTCGGGTTGCCTAGCAGAAAAACAATTGTGCCCGAAGAGCCCAAAAAATCCCAAACATATAATCCAGACAACGCTGGGCCAATTGTGCCCTATGGGACTCCCGATCACAGCTGGTTGTGATACAGTCCAGGATCGAACCCGGGTCTGTAGTGATGCCTTTAGCACTGCGATGCAGTGCCTTAGAACGCTGTGCCACTCAGGATCCCTTAAAAGCACAGCCACACCCTAGAATATTCTGGACCTCAATGTGGGCTCAATCCCATTTCAACTTCATCAATTAAGGAAGTTGAACTGAGTTGAAGTTCCATTTATCAATCAAAACATGGGGTGAGAGATGGTACATTTATGCTTAAATAAACCACATTTTTAAATATTGTGATATTTTGTCTGCAACTAGACTCAAACGGGTGTGTACGCGGAGCGTCTGTTCAGCCGTATAGAACTCACACAACATACCACACTGAGCTTGTAATATGTCTGTGGGTATTGAGCTGTCAGTCTGACTTTATTCTGAGGTTGTGTGTGTGTATTGAGCCAACAGTGGGAGGCCAAACGCTGCTCCTGAAGAGCTATTAAATAGCCCTTCATACCTCTCCTCGCCTCCTGCACCCACACACACACACCTTGCACTCTCCATTGACAACACCCCCTACTCAACCCCTCCCTCCATCACTGTACCTCTTAACCCCTCTCTCCATCTATTCTCTCTATTTCTTTAATTGCAGCTTTCCTCTGTATTCTGCTGGATCAATAGGGACAAACGTTGCAGAATGGCTGGGAGGCAAAGTGCCATCGATCTCCCAAACACCACACACACACACACACACACACGTGTACACGCTCACACGCACCTTCCCGAGGCTCCTGGTCCCCTCCTCCACGTTGGCTGCTGCTGTGTTGACGTTCTCCTCTATGCTGTCAATCTTCTCCTGCTGGGACTGACACACACACAGGGTTTATACACTGGAGACACACCGTTGACTTGGTCCCTCTCGACACAGCAACACAGATGTGTGTGTCTGTCTGTGGGGGGTGATGCGGGTGTAAAGTAGAAAAGGTAGGGTCTGGGGAGATTATATTGGGGCGGGGGGGGTCTGGGGAGATTATATTGGGGTAGGAAGGGGTCTTGGGGGGGTTATATTGGAGCAGGAGGGGTCTGGGGGGGTTATTGTGAGGAGCTCATGAAATATTCAGAGTGACAGCCGTCCCTCTCCCTGTGTGCTGGACACCATCCATCCTTCTCTCCTTCCTTATTGTAGTTGGTGTTGTTATATGTAAATACTATATAAATTTCATGGACATGGTACCTTTTTACATTAGCTACTTATTACATATGGATAGACAATATTCAGACAACAGGTATACATTTTCTGTAGCGGTTTAAAATCAAAACTATGACCATCCTGAGCTTTTTAAGTCCCTCGTCTCCCTTACTGCCCCCTAATTCTCTCCCTTACTGCCCCCTAATTCCCTCCCTCACTGCCCCCTAACTCCCTCCCTCTCCCTTACTGCCCCCTAACTCCCTCCCTCACTGCCCCCTAACTCCCTCCCTCTCCCTTACTGCCCCCTAATTCCCTCCCTCACTGCCCCCTAACTCCCTCCCTCTCTCTCACTGCCCCCTAATTCACTCCTCTCTGTTACAGTCCCCTCCCTCCCTCTCCGTTACTGCCCCCTAACTCTCTCCCTTTCCCTTACTGCCCCCTCTCTCCCTCTCCATCCCTTACTGCCCCCTAACTCCCTCCTCTCCATTACAGTCCCCTTCCTCCCTCTCCCTTACTGCCCCCTAACTCCCTCCTCTCCATTACAGTCCCCTCTCTCCCTCTCCCTTACTGCCCCCTAACTCCCTCCTCTCCGTTACAGTCCCCTTTCTCCCTCCCTTACTGCCCCCCAACTCCCTCCTCTCCGTTACAGTCCCCTTCCTCCCTCTCCCTCCCTTACTGCCCCCTAACTCCCTCCTCTCCCTTACTGCCCCCTAACTCCCTCCTCTCCGTTACAGTCCCCTTTCTCCCTCCCTTACTGCCCCCCAACTCCCTCCTCTCCGTTACAGTCCCCTTCCTCCCTCTCCCTCCCTTACTGCCCCCCAACTCCCTCCTCTCCCTTACTGCCCCCTAACTCCCTCCTCTCCCTTACTGCCCCCTAACTCCCTCATCTCCCTTACTGCCGCCTAACTCCCTCCTCTCCCTTACTGCCGCTTAACTCCCTCCTCTCCCTTACTGCCCCCTAACTCCCTCCTCTCCCTTACTGCCCCCTAACTCCCTCCTCTCTCTTACTGCCCCCTAACTCTCTCCTCTCCGTTACAGTACCCTCCCTCCCTCTCAGTTACAGTCCCCTCCATCCCTGCCCCCTAACTCCCTCCCTCTCCCTTACTGCCCCCTAACTCCCTCCTCTCCGTTACAGTCCCCTCACTCCCTCTCCCTTACTGCCCCCCAACTCCCTCCTCTCCGTTAGAGTCCCCTTCCTCCCTCTCCCTCCCTTACTGCCCCCCAACTCCCTCCTCTCCCTTACTGCCCCCTAACTCCCTCCTCTCCCTTACTGCCGCTTAACTCCCTCCTCTCCCTTACTGTCCCCTAACTCCCTCCTCTCCCTTACTGTCCCCTAACTCCCTCCTCTCCCTTACTGTCCCCTAACTCCCTCCTCTCCCTTACTGCCCCCTAACTCCCTCCTCTCCCTTACTGCCCCCTAACCCCCTCCTCTCCGTTACAGTCCCCTCACTCCCTCTCCCTTACTGCCCCCTAACTCCCTCCTCTCCGTTACAGTACCCTCCCTCCCTCTCAGTTACAGTCCCCTCCATCCCTGCCCCCTAACTCCCTCCCTCTCCCTTACTGCCCCCTAACTCCCTCCTCTCCGTTACAGTCCCCTCACTCCCTCTCCCTTACTGCCGCTTAACTCCCTCCTCTCCCTTACTGTCCCCCAACTCCCTCCTCTCCCTTACTGCCCCCTAACTCCCTCCTCTCCCTTACTGCCCCCTAACTCCCTCCTCTCCGTTACAGTCCCCTCACTCCCTCTCCCTTACTGCCCCCTAACTCCCTCCTCTCTGTTACAGTACCCTCCCTCCCTCTCAGTTACAGTCCCCTCCATCCCTGCCCCCTAACTCCCTCCCTCTCCCTTACTGCCCCCTAACTCCCTCCTCTCCGTTACAGTCCCCTCACTCCCTCTCCCTTACTGCCCCCTAACTCCCTCCTCTCCGTTACAGTCCCCTCCCTCCCTCTCCCTTACTACCCCCTAACTCCCTCCTCTCCGTCACAGACCCCTCCCTCCTCTCCCTTACTGCCCCCTTACTCCCTCCTCTCCGTTACAGTCCCCTCCCTCCTCTCCCTTACTGCCCCCCAACTCCCTCCTCTCCGTTACAGTCCCCTCCCTCCCTCTCCGTTACTGCCCCCTAACTCTCTCCCTTTCCCTTAATGCCCCTCTCTCCCTCTCCATCCCTTACTGCCCCCTAACTCCCTCCTCTCCATTACAGTCCCCTTCCTCCCTTTCCCTTACTGCCCCCTAACTCCCTCCTCTCCATTACAGTCCCCTCTCTCCCTCTCCCTTACTGCCCCCTAACTCCCTCCTCTCCCTTACTGCCCCCTAACTCCCTCCTCTCCCTTACTGCCCCCTAACTCCCTCCTCTCCCTTACTGCCCCCTAACTCCCTCCTCTCCGTTACAGTCCCCTTTCTCCCTCCCTTACTTCCCCCCAACTCCCTCCTCTCCGTTACAGTCCCCTTCCTCCCTCTCCCTCCCTCCCTTACTGCCCCCCAACTCCCTCCTCTCCCTTACTGCCCCCTAACTCCCTCCTCTCCGTTACAGTCCCCTTCCTCCCTCTCCCTCCCTCCCTTACTGCCCCCCAACTCCCTCCTCTCCCCTACTGCCCCCTAACTCCCTCCTCTCCGTTACAGTCCCCTTCCTCCCTCTCCCTCCCTCCCTTACTGCCCCCCAACTCCCTCCTCTCCGTTACAGTCCCCTCCCTCCCTCTCCGTTACTGCCCCCTAACTCTCTCCCTTTCCCTTAATGCCCTCTCTCCCTCTCCATCCCTTACTGCCCCCTAACTCCCTCATCTCCATTACAGTCCCCTTCCTCCCTTTCCCTTACTGCCCCCTAACTCCCTCCTCTCCATTACAGTCCCCTCTCTCCCTCTCCCTTACTGCCCCCTAACTCCCTCCTCTCCCTTACTGCCCCCTAACTCCCTCCTCTCCCTTACTGCCCCCTAACTCCCTCCTCTCCGTTACAGTCCCCTTTCTCCCTCCCTTACTTCCCCCCAACTCCCTCCTCTCCGTTACAGTCCCCTTCCTCCCTCTCCCTCCCTCCCTTACTGCCCCCCAACTCCCTCCTCTCCCTTACTGCCCCCTAACTCCCTCCTCTCCGTTACAGTCCCCTTCCTCCCTCTCCCTCCCTCCCTTACTGCCCCCCAACTCCCTCCTCTCCCTTACTGCCCCCTAACTCCCTCCTCTCCGTTACAGTCCCCTTTCTCCCTCCCTTACTGCCCCCCAACTCCCTCCTCTCCGTTACAGTCCCCTTCCTCCCTCTCCCTCCCTTACTGCCCCCCAACTCCCTCCTCTCCCTTACTGCCCCCTAACTCCCTCCTCTCCCTTACTGCCCCCTAACTCCCTCCTCTCCGTTACAGTCCCCTTCCTCCCTCTCCCTCCCTTACTGCCCCCTAACTCCCTCCTCTCCCTTACTGCCCCCTAACTCCCTCCTCTCCGTTACAGTCCCCTTCCTCCCTCTCCCTCCCTTACTGCCCCCCAACTCCCTCCTCTCCCTTACTGCCCCCTAACTCCCTCCTCTCCCTTACTGCCCCCTAACTCCCTCCTCTCCGTTACAGTCCCCTTTCTCCCTCCCTTACTGCCCCCCAACTCCCCCCTCTCCGTTACAGTCCCCTTCCTCCCTCTCCCTCCCTTACTGCCCCCCAACTCCCTCCTCTCCCTTACTGCCCCCCTCTCCCTTACTGCCCCCTAACTCCCTCCTCTCCGTTACAGTACCCTTTCTCCCTCCCTCACTGCCCCCTAACTCCCTCCCTCTCCGTCACAGACCCCTCCCTCCTCTCCCTTACTGCCCCCTAACTCCCTCCCTCTCCGTCACAGACCCCTCCCTCCTCTCCCTTACTGCCCCCTAACTCCCTCCTCTCCGTTACAGTCCCCTTTCTCCCTCCCTCACTGCCCCCTAACTCCCTCCCTCTCCGTCACAGACCCCTCCCTCCTCTCCCTTACTGCCCCCTAACTCCCTCCCTCTCCGTCACAGACCCCTCCCTCCTCTCCCTTACTGCCCCCTAACTCCCTCCCTCTCCCTTACTGCCCCCTAACTCTCTCCTCTCCGTTACAGTCCCCTCCCTCCTCTCCGTTACAGTCCCCTCCGTTACAGTCCCCTCCCTCCGTTAGTCCCCTCCCTCCTCTCCGTTACAGTCCTCTCCGTTACAGTCCCCTCCGTTACAGTCCCCTCCCTCCGCTCCGTTACAGTCCCCTCCCTCCGCTCCAGTCCCCTCCCTCCGCTCCGTTACAGTCCCCTCCCTCCTCTCCGTTACAGTCCCCTCCCTCCTCTCCGTTACAGTCCCCTCCCTCCTCTCCGTTACAGTCCCCTCCCTCCTCTCCGTTACAGTCCCCTCCCTCCTCTCCGTTACAGTCCCCTCCCTCCTCTCCGTTACAGTCCCCTCCCTCCTCTCCGTTACAGTTCCCTCCCTCCTCTCCGTTACAGTCCCCTCCCTCCTCTCCGTTACAGTCCCCTCCCTCCTCTCCGTTACAGTCCCCTCCCTCCTCTCCGTTACAGTCCCCTCCCTCCTCTCTGTTACAGTCCCCTCCCTCCTCTCCGTTACAGTCCCCTCCCTCCTCTCTGTTACAGTCCCCTCCCTCCTCTCCGTTACAGTCCCCTCCCTCCTCTCCGTTACAGTCCCCTCCCTCCTCTCCGTTACAGTCCCCTCCCTCCTCTCCGTTACAGTCCCCTCCCTCCTCTCCGTTACAGTCCCCTCCCTCCTCTCCGTTACAGTCCCCTCCCTCCTCTCCGTTACAGTCCCCTCCCTCCCTCCATCATTCTCCTCTCCCTTAAGGTGCCTGCATACTTCCCAGCCGTGCATATATTATGACGGCATATTGTAACGCTTTTGTTAGTTTTGGTCTTCGGTGAGGGCTTTTTCTGGCCGTGCTAACAAAACATTTTCTCCAGGCATGCCAGAGTCGGTAGCTGAAGTCTACGCCCCTTCACCTGTGATTGGTCAACAGTAGGAATTCTTCAATTAAATGTTTGATGTCATTCAAGGAGACTGCACCAAACATCTTGGATGTAAAATTGTGCGACTAAGATCTGCTTGGTATTTCAAACAAAGGTCTTTTAAGGGATTATGCGAGCACACTCATTCTGAACCGAAGCATGCTGACATCTTTACTCCTCTCCTCAGTCCTCACATCTCTCCCCCACTCTCATGTTCACTTCGGTTCCCATTTCTTCACCCTCCCTCCCTTTAAATCCCAGATGTATGTATGGTTGTTGGTGGATGTGGAGCTTCTAGGCTCCAGCCAGTGTAACCGTGGGAGATGAGTGCTTCAGTCAGACACTAGCAGGCTGCGTCGGAACATCTCAACTTGCCTGTCTCTGTCTCCCTCCCTCCCTCCCAAATCCCCAGGCAGGTACAAACACCGACACACAGCAGTGTTTACCCTGTGGTTGAGAGGCTGAGTATTGGTCCCTGAACGACACCAGTCACCCCAGAGAGACCACAGCACTAAAACATCTTTATGCTCTCTCCTTCAAAACAATCTCCTCTCGGTCTCGTCTCTTGCTCTCCCTCACTAAATCTCTCTCTCTACACCTCTTTCTGCCCTCCTCTCTCACCATGTTTAAGCTCTCCCTTCCTCCCACTCACCCTCCTATTGCTCTTTCGTTCCCAGGGGATAGAGTGATAATCGGAGTCGTCTGTTTTCCTCCTGGCCCACCATACGCCCTGTTGCCTGGGTTCTCTCCCACGGCACTCTCCTCTCTTCTCCCCATGGACACACAGCCCCCTTCTCTCCTATCCTCTCTCGTCTCCCACCTCTCCCCTATGGCCCATTTTCTACCATCCCTCCTCCCCCAGCAGTACACCTGCCTGCAGCCCCACTCCAGTAACCTGTGCTGTGCTGTGACCTGCTCTCTAAGGAGCCCCAGCATGAATCCAACCAGACAGACAGACGCTAGGCTAGCTGTCGCTCACTACACTGTCTGTCAGTGCCCTCACTGCCCTGTGTGCTAACAGCATGGTTAGCGTAGCCGCAGCAGGCTATCTGTGTTACGTAGCCCTGTCCCTGTCATTCATCCTGTCTCATTAGACACCAGGAAGGCATTGTCTGCTGACCTTGTCACCTCTCAATCACACACACACACAGAACATACAGTGCATTCGGGAAGTATTCAGACCCCTTCTCTTTATCAACATTTTGTTATGTTACAACCTTATTCTTAAACCGATTAAATTATAAAAATTGTCCTGATCTACACACAATACCCCATAATAAGACAATTTTTTTTGTTGCTAATTTCATAAGTATTCAGACCCTTTGCTATGAGACTTGAAATAGAGCTCAGGTGCATCCTGTTTCCATTGATCATCCTTGAGATGTTTCTACAACTTGATTGGAGTCCACCTGTGGCAAATTCAATTGATTGGACATGATTTGGAAAGGCACACACCTGTCTATTTAAGGTCCCAGAGTTGACAGTGCAAGTCAGATCAAAAACCAAGCCATGAGGTTGAAGAAGTCCCGAGACAGGATTGTGTCGAGGCACAGATCTGGGGATGGGTACCGAAACATGTCTGCGGCATTGAAGATCCCAGTGGCCTCCATCATTCTTAAATGGAAGAAGTTTGGAACCACCAAGACTCTTCCTAGAGCTGGCCAACCAGCCAAACTGAGCAATCGGGGGATAAGGGCCTTGGTCAGGAAGGTAACCAAGAACCTGATGGTCACTCTGACAGAGCTCCAGAGTTCCTCTGTGGAAATGGGAGAACCTTCCAGAAGGACAACCATCTCTGCAGCACTCCACAAATCAGGCCAAACGAAGCCACTCCGCAGGAAAAGGCACATGACAGCCCGCCTGGAGTTTGCCACAAGCATTTCACTACACTCGCAATAACATGTGTATGTTAATAACATGTGTATGTGACCAACAACATTGGATTTGATTTGAAAAGGCACCTAAAGGACTCTCAGACCATGAGAAACAAGATTCTCTGGTCTGCTGAAACAAGATTGAACTCTTTGGCCTGAATGCCAAGCTGAACGCCTGGCACCATCCCTAAGGTGAAGCATGGTGGCAACAGCACCATGCTGTGGGGATGTTTTTTAGCTGCAGGGACTGGGAGACTAGTCAGGATTGAGGGAACGATAAACGGAGCAAAGTACAGAGAGATCCTTGATGAAAACCACACAGCCAAGACAACACAGGAGTGTCATCTTGGCCATGTTCTGTTATAAACTACACCCGGCACAGCCAGAAGAGGACTGGCCACCCCACATATGCTCTCTCTAATTCTCTCTTTCTTTCTCTCTCTCGGAGGACCTGAGCCCTAGGACCATGCCCCAGGACTACCTGACATGATGACTCCTTGCTGTCCCCAGTCCACCTGACCGTGCTGCTGCTCCAGTTTCAACTGTTCTGCCTTATTATTATTATTCGACCATGCTGGTCATTTATGAACATTTGAACATCTTGGCCATGTTCTGATATAATCTCCACCCGGCACAGCCAGAAGAGGACTGGCCACCCCACATAGCCTGGTTCCTCTCTAGGTTTCTTCCTAGGTTTTGGCCTTTCTAGGGAGTTTTTCCTAGCCACCGTGCTTCTACACCTGCATTGCTTGCTGTTTGGGGTTTTAGGCTGGGTTTCTGTACAGCACTTTGAGATATCAGCTGATGTACGAAGGGCTATATAAATAAATTTGATTTGATTTGAGTGGCTTTGGGACAAGTCTCTGAATGTCCTTGAGTGGCCCTGCCAGAGCCCGGACTTGTACCCGATCGAACATCTCTGGAGAGACCTGAAAATAACTGTGCAGCAACGCTCCCCATCTAACCTGACAGGGCTTGAGAGGATCTTTAGAGAAGAAGGGAAGAAACTCCCCAAATAAAGGTGTGCCAAGCTTGTAGTGTCATACCCTAGAAGACTTGATGTTGTAATCGCTGCCAAAGGTGCTTCAACAAATTACTGAGTAAAAGGTCTGAATACTTAAGGAAATGTGATATTTCAGTTTTTATTAGCAAAAATTTCTACAAAACAGTTTTTGCTTTGTCATTATGGGGTATTGTGTGTAGTTTGATGAGGAAAACAATTTAATCAATTTTAGAATTCGGCTCTAACGTAACAAAATGTGGAAATACTTTCCGAATGCACTGTACATAGCATACTCACATGGACCAGCAGAGAGAACTCTGTCACCAAACCGCTAAGCTCCTTCAGGTCCTGACAAAACAAACTCATATTAACACAGCAACAATAACACAAACAAAAACCTACTATATGACATATTAAAGACATGAATAAATATTATGATCTCTTAATCTATTATTAAGACAATTTGTGAATACAGTACAAGGGGCCAAAATATTCCCACCTCCTCCAGGGTGTCCCAGGACTCAGCAGCACTCTCGTTGAGGGGGATCACTGGGAGGAGGAGCTGCGTTTGATTGACAGGAGGGGGCTCCCTGCCCACATCATCACCATGGGAACCACCTAATGGATAAGGTCAGTGAGAACCAGAGTGACCAACTTTAGATCTGGACATGTTACTGCTTCTGAAATTCTCAAATTCATAATGAGCATTTAGATGATTTATTAGTTGGTTTATTGGTCAATAAAGGAAGAGGTAACATGGCTGACATAGAATGGAATAAACTGATGTAGTTGAATAGAGGGGGAGGGGGCGGTGCTACCTGAGGATGAGTGGTCTGGGGGGCGTGGTGCCTGTGGCAGAGGGGCGGGGTTAGAATGCAGGAGTAGGAAGTCTTGCGTGGCAGCAGATGCTCGGTCTCTGATTGGCTGAACCAGCCTCTCCAGGGCGGGGCCGTCCTCCGGGCGGATACGTCCACACAGCTTCTCCATCTCTCTAACATTAGCCCTCAACTGCTACAGAGAGAGAGTGAGAGAGAGGTTCAACTTCCCAACAGATAGATTTAAAAAAGAGGCACGAGAGAGAGAGAAGTACACCCTCATACAGACAGACAGGTTCCAGTGTCTCTGCTGGGAGGAGGAGTGAGAAGGGGGAAGTAGTGTCAGATCGCCTCCCCTGGTTGTACCCATCAGCCCCAGGGCAGGGGTCAGGAGGTCATGACCAATAGATGCTCCCACGCTAATTAGACATGATGAATAAACATACATGCACAGCTGCAGACTGGATTAGCATTGAGCTGCTATGGCCACGGGGAGACACACCTGTCAGAACGCTAAAGACCTGAAGCATATGCTTCACAGATAACACACACACACACACACACACACACACAAAGAACATCAACAATAAGAACATTAACAGGTGAATGAGCTCTCTGCGCTGCTGGAGAAGGTTGGTTAAAACCTCTTAAATATAATCTACGTAATCCCCTAAAGTAATTATTTACCATGAGAGGGCCATAAACAATAACTAGTAATGCTGCAATCTCTACGGTTCAAATGTCCCCTTTCTGGTAAAACAGTTAGACTGGTGAGGTGTAGTCACTTTTCAAGAAACAAGATCAAGTACCCAGCACAAACATGATTCAAACATGATACAAATATGTTATATGATGGATATCCTATAACGAAACTGTATAAAGAAGGCTTGAAATAACTTATTTGTTCTAAATATAGTATAATATATAAAGCGACTAACTATAAGATTTGTGTATAATACATATTTGTATATTTATTGTTAGAGAAAATGGGCATATTTTCTAAAGGTCTCTTGGTCAAAACGTCTGTCCCCATCACTGTGAATATTTCCTGAACTCGTTAGGCCTTTCATCTCATATAGTGTCCGTCTATCACAAACAGAAGGTGTGTTTTGTTTCAAATCTATTCATTATTTTAGAATACTGGCTATAAATCGATCTGAATGTGGTACAGTGATGAAACCACTCCCCCTCGCTACATTACGGTGTAAGGATTCCAGGCATATGCTGCTTCATACAGGCAGAAGAGACATGCTACTGTGTCTGTAAAAATCAGGGCTACTGCTCAATGCAAGCCAACTCGATCGATTTATAAGCAAAAATTTCAGTCAGAACCACGCAGGTCCCGTAAACAGGGGACTTAATATCGAAGAGGATTTATTTAAGAGGATATTGTTACTAAACGATATGATAACCGCCATCGATAAAAGACAGTACTGTGCAGCCGTCTTCATCGACTTGGCCAAGGCTTTCGACTCTGTCAATCACCGTATTCTTATCGGCAGACTCAATAGCTTTGGTTTTTCTAATGACTACTTCACCTGGTTCACCAACTACTTTTCAGACAGAGTTCAGTGTGTCAAATAGGAGGGCCTGTTGTCCGGACCTCTGGCAGTCTCTATGGGGGGTACCACAGGGTTCAAGTCTCTATGGGGGTACCACAGGGTTCAACTCTTTTCTCTGTATATATCAATGATGTCTCTCTTGCTGCGGGCGATTCCCTGATCCACCTCTACGCAGACGACACCATTCTGTATACTTCTGGCCCTTCCTTGGACACTGTGTTAACTAACCTCCAAACGAGCTTCAATGCCATACAACACTCCTTCCGTGGCCTCCAACTGCTCTTAAACGCTAGTAAAACCAAATGCATGCTTTCCAACCGTTTGCTGCCTGCACCCGCACGCCCGACTAGCATCACTACTCTGGATGGTTCTGACCTAGAATATGTGGACAACTATAAATACCTAGGTGTCTGGCTAGACTGTAAACTCTCCTTCCAGACCCATATTAAACATCTCCAATCCAAAATCAAATCTAGAATCGACTTCTTATTTCGCAAACAAAGCTTCCTTCACTCACTTCGGCGATGTCATCTACAAAATAGCTTCCAATACTCTACTCAGCAAACTGGATGCAGTCTATCACAGTGCAATCCATTTTGTTACCAAATCACCTTATACCACCCACCATTGCGACCTGTATGCTCTAGTCGGCTGGCCCTCGCTACATATTCGTCGCCAGACCCACTGGCTCCAGGACATCTATAAGTCTATGCTAGGGAAAGCACCGCCTTATCTCAGTTCACTGGTCATAATAACAACACCCACCCATAGCACACGTTCCAGCAGGTATATCTCACTGATCATCCCTAAAGCCAACACCTCTTTGGCCTCCTTTCCTTCCAGTTCTCTGCTGCCAGTGACTGGAGAGAATTGCAAAAATCACTGAAGTTGGAGACTTTTATTTCCCTCGCCAACTTTAAACATCAGCTATCTGAGCAGCTAACCGATCGCTGCAGCTGTACATAGTCCATCTGTAAATAGCCCACCCAATCTACCTACCTCATCCCCATACTGTTTATATTTTGTTTACTTTTCTGCTATTTTGCACACCAGTATCTCTACTTGCACATCATCATCTGCTCATTTATCACTCCAGTGTTAATTTGCTAAATTGTAATTATTTGCTCCTATGGCCTATTTATTGCCTACCTCCTCATGCATTTCTGTATATAGACTTTCTTTTTTCTACTGTGTCATTGACTTGTTTATTGTGTTATTGGCTTGTTTATTGTTTACTCCATGTGTAACTCTGTGTTGTCTGTTCACACTGCTATGCTTTATCTTGGCCAGGTCGCAGCTGCAAATGAGAACTTGTTCTCAACTAGCCTACCTGGTTAAATAAAGGTGAAATAAAAAATTACAATTAAAATATAAGAACTAAGGTCTACTGATTGAAAGGTGTGTAGGAGTGTGTAACTGGTCCATGTGTTTTCAGGCTGTTGTTGTCTCTTGGGGGAAGGGGATATGGAGGGGAGGGGGGGGACCCCTGAGACCGTTGTATGATAGTCAGTCACTCAGCCAGCGGTGTGTGTGTGACTGTGTGTCAGCCAGTCAGTCACTCAGCCAGCGGTGTATGTGTGACTGTGTGTCAGCCAGTCAGTCACTCAGCCAGCGGTGTGTGTGTGTGACTGTGTGTCAGCCAGTCAGTCACTCAGCCAGCGGTGTGTGTGTGTGACTGTGTGTCAGCCAGTCAGTCACTCAGCCAGCGGTGTGTGTGTGTGACTGTGTGTCAGCCAGTCAGTCACTCAGCCAGCGGTGTGTGTGTGTGACTGTGTGTCAGCCAGTCAGTCACTCAGCCAGCGGTGTGTGTGTGTGACTGTGTGTCAGCCAGTCAGTCACTCAGCCAGCGGTGTGTGTGTGTGACTGTGTGTCAGCCAGTCAGTCACTCAGCCAGCGATGTGTGTGTGTGACTGTGTGTCAGCCAGTCAGTCACTCAGCCAGCGGTGTGTGTGTGACTGTGTGTCAGCCAGTCAGTCACTCAGCCAGCGGTGTGTGTGTGTGACTGTGTGTCAGCCAGTCAGTCACTCAGCCAGCGGTGTGTGTGTGTGTGACTGTGTGTCAGCCAGTCAGTCACTCAGCCAGCGGTGTGTGTGTGTGTGACTGTGTGTCAGCCAGTCAGTCACTCAGCCAGCGGTGTGTGTGTGACTGTGTGTCAGCCAGTCAGTCACTCAGCCAGCGGTGTGTGTGTGACTGTGTGTCAGCCAGTCAGTCACTCAGCCAGCGGTGTGTGTGTGACTGTGTGTCAGCCAGTCAGTCACTCAGCCAGCGGTGTGTGTGTGACTGTGTGTCAGCCAGTCAGTCACTCAGCTAGCGGTGTGTGTGTGACTGTGTGTCAGCCAGTCAGTCACTCAGCCAGCGGTGTGTGTGTGACTGTGTGTCAGCCAGTCAGTCACTCAGCCAGCGGTGTGTGTGTGACTGTGTGTCAGCCAGTCAGTCACTCAGCCAGCGGTGTGTGTGTGACTGTGTGTCAGCCAGTCAGTCACTCAGCCAGCGGTGTGTGTGTGACTGTGTGTCAGCCAGTCAGTCACTCAGCCAGCGGTGTGTGTGTGACTGTGTGTCAGCCAGTCAGTCACTCAGCCAGCGGTGTGTGTGTGACTGTGTGTCAGCCAGTCAGTCACTCAGCCAGCGGTGTGTGTGTGACTGTGTGTCAGCCAGTCAGTCACTCAGCCAGCGGTGTGTGTGTGACTGTGTGTCAGCCAGTCAGTCACTCAGCCAGCGGTGTGTGTGTGACTGTGTGTCAGCCAGTCAGTCACTCAGCCAGCGGTGTGTGTGTGACTGTGTGTCAGCCAGTCAGTCACTCAGCCAGCGGTGTGTGTGTGTGACTGTGTGTCAGCCAGTCAGTCAGTGGGGGACAGACAGGCATGTGAAGCAGCAGGACTCCATCTCTGCAGACAAACACACAGTAAACACCAGGGAGAAAGTGAAACCAGGCACACATTGTTAAATAGGCCCTGCCACACCAACACACACACACACAGGGCGTTACGAAACCGATTCACTAGCCTGCTAATATTGTTGCACTCACTAAGTCTTGGGCCTAGTTAACTAGTCTGTAACCTGAGGAATCAGCGTATGCGTCTAGGTGTGAATGTATGTACCCAGGAGACAGCTACCTTACCGTAGGTCCAGGGTCAGCTCCGTCTTCACCTCTTGGTCGGCCGGTCCAAGTGGATTATTATTTGTTCAGATGGTGACTAAACATAAATATGTTCAAATCAAACCAGTAGGCTCTCAGAACCCTAATTGACAGCACCGAATGTGCTTATCAACCACCTGGACATGGTTGCTGCTGCCCCCTGGGGGAATGGAGTGTGGAAGTGATCTGTAGTGTGCTGTCCAAACTACCTAACCTATCCCTCAAAGTGATGAGCAGCAGAGAGGGGGTCTATAATAATATTCACAGTTAGGAGAAAGGGATGAATAGATGAGTGATGGATGAAAATAGAGGCATGCAGACAGAAATACAGAAAGCAGAGGAGCCCACTTCCTGCTAGAGACTTCACTTCCTGCCTAGAGAGTGGGGGGGGTGATGCTGTCTTTCTCTGCTTCCCTCTGCCTTTCTTGCTCTCTCTCTACTTCTCTTAGGCTCTATCTGTGCTGCATGTCCTTGTGTATCATCACCCATCTTCACCTTCCTTACACACACCCAGCCCAGAGGACAAAAACACACACGCCACACAGGAAAGCACTCTGCCCTCCCAAGGGGTTTGAGGGGAATGGTGTGTTTTGAGTGTGTGTGTGTGTGAGAGGGAAGGAGGTGGGGGTGAATCCTTCACTTCCAGAGACATGGTGGTGTCATTGTGAAAATACACACACACACACACACACAGACCCTTTTATAACACACACTCAATTTTCCGTACACACTCCTGATCTCCTGCAGGCACACAGCACACAGTCACAACATCATGTATATACTCAGCACAAGGCCAGTTTGCGTGTGTATGTTTTACCTGCACAGTGCGGCTGGCATTGATGTGCTCCTGATGAAGGCGATCCCATTGTCCACTATGCTGGAACTGTAAGACAATAACAAGCTCAGTTGCCGCTTCTCTGTGTGTGGTTCTTCTGTAACTTCCAATGGTCGGTGATGTGAGTTTGCGTGTGTATATATGTGTGTGTGTGCATGTGTGTATATGTTTGCGTGTCTGAGTATATCTGTGTGTTACCTTCAGTATATTGCTGTGGTGTCTCTGTAGTCTTTCTAGGTCTGTCGGCAGGGCTACTTTAGTGAACTTGTTGATTGGCCCTTCAAGACGCCTCAGCGTCAGCTTGCCCCCTTCCTCTGACATCCTCCCTGACATCTGACCCCGGGTGGGTTCTCACACCTGCAACCATACACACGTGCTCCTCTTACTCAGCTACCTGGAAGACAGGAGGGAGGAGGTATACATCAAACATCAGTGTGCCACACACAACCACGTGACCTGTTTTTCTCTCACACACACACGCGCGCACACACGCGCGCACGCACACACCTCCTTGTGACCCAATGCCAAACACATCACAACATACCATTTCTGACTAGTAGGGAGCTTTGTTGACTCCTTCGTGCCCAAGGTTTGAATAACAGGGTCTCAGTCTGTCTCGAGCTGTTAGCTAGCTAAAGAAGTTAAACGACAACATCCGGGAACAAATGATAACAGAAAACTTTGCTTGTTCCAGAGAGAAGAAATGTCTGTAATTATGACACATTAAAACACATTTTGACCGAGGTACGGCATCATCCTCTAGCTAGCTGGCAGTTATAACGTTATATTGTGCTCTTAAAGTAACAATATAACGTTATAACTGCCAGAATCAGATGTATGTCAGGTGAGTTAACAGTATGTTAGCAAGCTAGCCAGCACAGCTGACTATTCAAACTTTAAATCTGTCATATTCCATTTTCAAACCGTGAACATATTACTTACTTAAAGTAAAAATCCATGAGTGTAAAACTTGGGAGATGCATTCTTCTAGGCTATTTCGTAACTGTTTGTCTCAAGTTAGCTACATGTCCAACTTTCTCTTCTGTTTGTAAACAACTCTCTTCCTTGCGCGCAGACGAATTACTTCCGATCTAAAACCTTAGCCCACAGAGAGAAAGGTCTGCCCCTTGAGGCTGAATCTACAGCAGTCACATACAGTAACCTTTCTGATTAATTGAACGTTATTGAATGAAGTTCAATAGTGAATATTATAGCAAGAGGTGAGTGACTGATTTCATATACATTTTTGTAAAGTCGGGAATTGAAAGTTGAAAGTTGTACATCTATATTGATTGGGGAGACAATATTGATCATGTCAGGCAAATAACATCGACCAATGTGTGACGCGTGGGAAAAGCTAGAATTTCCACTCAGTCGGACTATCACCACATGCAAGCACAAGTACACACACACACACACAAACTATGATGTGGAGCTGCTAGGAGGGTGGAGTGGTGCCAGGTGCATGGTCTGGCTGGGCCAGCACAGCACTAGGCTTAGAGTGGATTATTATGGACATGTCATCTCCTGTGGCTCTCTATTGTGTGTGTGTGTGTGTGTGTGTGTGTGTGTGTGTGTGTGTGTGTGTGTGTGTGTGTGTGTGTGCGTGCGCGCGTGCGTGCGCGCGCGTGTGCGTGCGCGCGCGTGTGATATTGAGGATAGAGCAGCATGCGCCCCTGGTCCTGCTGGGAGATAAGCAGATCTATAGCAAGCCTCTGTACCTCTGTCATCACCTTTAACATTTAACACACACACACACATACAGGCACTTCCTGTGCTGGTTGGAAAGCGTTTGAGGAGGCCTCTCTATTTATGTCATTGGGCCTTAAACACCAAGCCTGCAGGGGGGCTCCCCTGGCGTGTGTCTAGTCCCACAGGGAGACTCCCGCAGCAGAAAGGTAAAGCCACAGCAGACTGAGAGGGAGGAGCTGAGCAGACAGTGAAAGTCTGGACACCCACATCACACCACAACATTGTGTTGTTTCAGATGTGTGTCTCCCATAAAACTTCAATTAAATGCAGAGTCTCAAATAGTTGCCATCCCTTTTAATAGCCGGGCATCGGCACACATTTCAGCAAATAACACAATAATAATGTCTAAATGAATGGTTTGCGAGTGAACTGCAGTGAGTGCCGCAAGATTGCTCAAAGAAGATAAAGAAGAGCCATGGATGAGACAGCAGTGTGGTTTGACATGGTCGGCTCAACTACGGTGGATACAAGAGGTGCAACGAGTGAGACAATGGTGCTGAAACGTGAAATCGGGGGTGTATGATAGGCAGGCTAGTCTTTGCGTGTCTGATCTGTGATGGATTTGTTATTACAATGTTTATACTGGTCATACTGGTCACAATAACCAGTGTGGTAGTCATTTCAACATTTGTTTGAGCAAGAGCTGTGTGCAAATCCGCCCCTTTTAAAAAAAAAAATCACCTAAAATGACATACCCAAATCTGACTGCCTGTAGCTCAGGACCTGAAGCAAGGATATACATATTCTTGATACCATTTGAAAGGAAACACTTTGAAGTTTGTGAAAATTTGAAATTAATGTAGGAGAATATAACACATTATATCTGATAAAGATACAAAGAAAAGAAGCATGCACTTTTTTTCTACCATCATTTTTGAAATGCAAGAGAAAGGCCATAATGTATTATTCCAGTCCAGGCACAATTTACATTTTGGCCAGTAGATGGCAGCAGTGCATGTGCAAAGTTTTAGACTGATCCAATGAACCATTGTATTTCTGTTCAAAATTTTGCATCAAAGCTGCCCAAATGTGCCTAATTGGTTTATTAATAACTTTTCAAGTTCATAACTGTGCACTCTCATCAAACAATAGCATGGTATTCTTTCACTGTAATAGCTACTGTAAATTGGACAGTGCAATTTCTGCCAATATCAGATATGTCTATGTCCTGGGAAATGTTCATTTTACTTACAACCTCATGCTAATTGCATTAGCCTACGTTAGCTCAATAGTCCCTGGCTCAAACAGAAGCCTGTCTCTAATAAGCACCGGTTGTGTTCAGTGATTGAAGCAAATAAACGCCCAGGCTATAAATGTACGTTTTACAGTATATGACCGAATGTGTTTACATGCGTGCTTGTGTGTGTGTGCGTGTGCGTGTGTGTGGTGGCAGGACACAGGTGCCATCCGTCTCAGTGTAATCCAGGAAGTGTGTCTCAGCAGGAGAGGAAGTGCTTCAGCAGGGAGCCCCTCCCACTCATGAATATTACATTACCCCCCATAATATACTCACCTGACTTGACCAATTTTAAGTACTGGCAGGCAACAACACAAAGAAATACCTAAAACACTAAAAGGACCAAGGCACTCTTAAAGTAAATAGTTTAAAATGCCTTTATTTTAGTTATGGCATGTTCAGTAAAACAAAAAGTGTAAAACTCTGAAGCGTTTTGGCGTCCTAGTTTTAAACGGTTTGTTCAATTGAACATGACATAACTAAAATAAAGTCATTTTAAAGTAATTCTATGAAGAGTGACTTGGTCCTTTTTTAGTGTTTATGACCATTTTAGCCCTTTACCAAAGAGCACCTTCTACCTACAACATTCTACTGTGGTATTCCAGCAGGACCTCCTCCCTTCATTTTCTATAAACAAATAACACTTTTATATTTATATGTAATATTTACCATGTTGTACTGTTTTGTTGTTGGTTTGATGGCTGCTGCGTTCACACACAACCTTGTAATGTGTTTGCAATAACTGTTTTCAGGATCCCCTTTAAAAAAAGGCGATAATACATCTCAAAGGACTATTCTGCCTCCATCTCTGATAATAAATAAATGCAAACAGTGGGATACCACCTGCTTAGAGTATGTGTGTGTGTGTGTGTGTGTGTGTGTGTGTGTGGGGGGGGGGGGGGTGAGAGGGAGAGAGCTGTGTGTGTGTGTGTGTGAGAGAGTGAGCTGTGTGTGTGTGGTCTAATGGGACCTCTAATTAAGACTCTGGGGGTATCTGCTATCTGTCAGCACTGATCGATCGGCTGGCAGAGACTGACAGCTCCTTCTGTGTGTCTGTGTGTCCTTGTGTGTGTGTCCGTGTGTGTGTGTCCATGTGTGTGTGTGTCCGTGTGTGTGTGTCCCTGTCTTTCACTTCTGTCGTTGAGCTCTCTGCTCTCTGTGTGTGTTGGTGTTATGTTACTCGTCACTCAACGCTGTCACTACCTGTGTCAGAGGAGAATTAACACACACACACCGTCTCTGTACACAGTGTGCCGGTCTTTCACCTGACAGCTTACTGGACACAGGGACATCATTCTCTTTGACAGAGGGACAAGATGTTAGAGTGTTCTGAACACACACACACCGTCTCTGTACACAGTGTGCCGGTCTTTCACCTGACAGCTTACTGGACACAGGGACATCATTCTCTTTGACAGAGGGACAAGATGTTAGAGTGTTCTGAACACACACACACCGTCTCTGTACACAGTGTGCCGGTCTTTCACCTGACAGCTTACTGTACACAGGGACATCATTCTCTTTGACAGAGGGACAAGATGTTAGAGTGTTCTGAACACACACACACCGTCTCTGTACACAGTGTGCCGGTCTTTCACCTGACAGCTTACTGGACACAGGGACATCATTCTCTTTGACAGAGGGACAAGATGTTAGAGTGTTCTGAACACACACACACCGTCTCTGTACACAGTGTGCCGGTCTTTCACCTGACAGCTTACTGGACACAGGGACATCATTCTCTTTGACAGAGGGACAAGATGTTAGAGTGTTCTGAACACACACACACCGTCTCTGTACACAGTGTGCCGGTCTTTCACCTGACAGCTTACTGGACACAGGGACATCATTCTCTTTGACAGAGGGACAAGATGTTAGAGTGTTCTGAACACACACACAGACCACGTGGTCAGGCATGGGCGATGTTATAAATGGTTTAACACCTGGATGAATGTGTGTGTGTGTGTGTGTGCGTGCGTGTGCATGTGTGTGCATGTGCACGAGTGATGGCAGTGACAGTATAGACGGTGTGCTGTGAAATGTCACCATGGCGATCGATCATGTTTAGCGAGGGTGGAGGCTGATCTGGTCCTCACGCTTACATGAACCCTCCATCCTCCTCCATCCCTCCTCCTCTACTCCCCATACCTCCATTTCCCTACTAATTCTCCTCTCCTCCGTGTGAGAGCCTGAAAGGTCCCTAGAGAGAGGAGATCCCCTGACCTGTCAAGAGGAACCAACCGTCACCACACACACACACGCTCAGACGCACACACACACGCTTAGACACACACACACACACGTGCACGCTCAGGCACTTGGACACAACCACACACACTCAGACACACATACACACACTCAAACACACACACGCTCAGACACACACACACACACGTTCAGACACACAGACACACACACACACTTCATTCCACATATCACACTTATTCAGTGATTTTTATTTCATTTATTTAGAAATGTGTGCAGGATCAATTCCTTGCAGTGAATCCTCTGGTTTCCCTCATTGTCCTGATATAACATTAATTCATGGTACTGTGAGTGATGATGATGATGATGATGATAATGATGATAGGATCAGCAGACTCAGTCAGTCAGAATAACCAGTCAGTCAGAATAACTAGTCAGTCAGAATAACCAGGTCTACTTCATGATGTCAAAGTGATGAACAAAAACTCCAGTCAGAGGGAAATAGAAAACAACTTTTTTAACTTCTTTTAATTTCTCTTCTTCAAAAAAACAATGCACAACTTGTACCACAATATTTGAAAAAGCTAAAAACACTTCAAAATATTAGTTTTGTATATATATATATTTATATATCTATAGAATTGTATTTTTTCCTTCTTTCAAAACGGATGCCTGTGAGTGAGTCTGTGATGTGTAATGGTGGATGGCCAGGTAGGGGGGGGACCACACACACACACAGGCGCAGTCTGACACACAAACCAGGCCAGGCTGTCATACCAGCTTCATAAGAGCTTATAACAGCTTATAACACACCATGCATATGCTCCTGTACTCCTACACAGAAACACATAGACAGTAACACTGTCCTCCAATCTCTCACAGCCTCCATATTACAAACATATAAAAAGAGCATGACTGCGGAATGTTTCAACCTCCCTCAGGCCCCTTACAGTCATCCATCGAGCACCCTTCTACTCCCAGCCCCCCTTTCCTCCTCTCCTGTTCTCCTCCTCTCTGCCTCTTCGCTCCCTCTCTCGGGGAGCAGGGTGGGTGCGTGTCTGTGCTTGTCACCCTCTGAGGGTGTAAGTGCTGCTTGCGTTCTTTCCTCCAATAATTCATTCTTAAATCTACTACAGCCAGTTCAAGTCTGAGAGACTGAGTCATCAATGGTTAGTGCTCAGTACCTCCTCACCAATCTGTCTTTCTCCCGGAGCTACTGACAGACTGGCAGTACATGGCCAGTCTTAGTATTAGAATCATTTAGAGTTTGAAATGAAACCTTCCCATCTCTAGCTGTTGCGTTACAAAAAAAAGATAGCACTAAAGAAATTGCACTTGGACAACAGAGTCACATCACTGTGTGTGTTGGGTGTTTTATATAGATCTTCTGTTTTAATGCCTTCTGTTGTGTGACTAAGCTCACACACACACAGACAGATTGCTGGGTCACTCACGCTGTACGTCGTCTTGACTGACGATACCTTTTTTATTTAAATGTCTCCTTCCTCCAATTTCGCAGGGGGGAACACAAAACAAACGCAGCTTCTGTTTCCCTGGGACATCATCAGAGCGTCACACAGCTACTCACACAGACTGCCTTCCCCTCCCCCTAGGACAGACTGCTATGAACTTCAGACAGAACCGAACCAGACTGAAGCAGGCCAAACCAGTCCAGAACAAAGGCCTGGGTCTTATTTTCCTCCTTCAGGCATAACCAGACTAAAACAGGACAGAGAAATGTCACTTTCATATTTTTGTCATCCTTTCACATCCTCCCATCACACGAGAAAAACGGTCCAGATAGAAAGTGGTAAGCATATGAATAATTGTCTTTATGGCGTGAAAAGCATTTTTTTGATTGGTTGTCCTTAATGAGTGAAAAGCAATTTGATTGGCTGTCTCTCAGCTTGGCTCAGCGAGTCTCGCTCCTCTGAGCATGGCTGCGTGGTGCTCTGGGGTGGGGGTGGGGGGGGGTGTCTTAAACAGGATGTGACACGTATGTGTGGGCATAATCAGCCCAGGCAGCATCAGTAGGGCAGAGTGTCTAGGAACCTGTCAATCAGAGGTGGGGGTGGGACCAGGTCCTCCAGCTTCAGGTAGAAGATCCTCTGCAGACCCTGGGTCCTCTGGGAGCGGAGCTCCGCCCTAACACCCAGCACACGACTTAGAGGGGGCGTGGCCTTGGAGGAGGAGGAGGGGCCAAAGCCCAGGTGGTCTCTAAGGCAACAGACCACCTTGTTCTGCAGCTCCTCAACGCGCTTACTGTCCTTCAGTCCTGGGACCTGCTCTGTGGAGACAGAGGGAAAGACGGGTTACACACTAAACAGATACACAAAGAGAGATACAGGACACACATGCACACAGTGCTCCTCCACTTGCTCAGAGCGCTACCAGCTCGAAGCACAAACTCCATCTTGTTTTCCATTCAATTCCATCTCATTAGGTCCTGTGGATCTTGTTGTTATTATGTTACCGCAGCCTTAAACCTTAAACAGGCTCTAAACCTCCGAGACATACATACCCTGTCTGTGTCTCTCACTGCAGATCAATACACACACTAACCTAACATACCCCCCACCCGAGTCCTGTGACGATTTACATATAAACACACACACACACACACTCTCACATAAACACACTCGCCTGTTCTAAGAGGTTGACATCAACACAAGTAGCCAGTGCTCAACAATTAGCAGATTATTCGCTCCTGTGAGCAGCCAAATGAGATTAGACACACACACACTCACTGCCCTTAGCAACCCGACCAGCCTTAATGTGACACTAACTCATTCTGTAGAGAACAGGGTGTCCAGACAGTCACACACACACGTAGTTTGAGTCAGTATGTGTCAGAAAGAGTGTACTGTGTGAGTGTGTGTGTGTAGAATGCTAGCCTCAGTGTGAGACTGTCTGTGTTGTTGGACTCTTTTGTGCGCTGTGTGTTTGGTGCTGCAGTCACTGCCGAGGTCCTTTTCACCTCTCACTGAGAGAGACAGCTTTCAGACCTCATGCTCTCTCCCTCACCTCTATACCCTCTCATTCTTCTCTGAATCCATTCTTTCTCTCTCTAACTGAGTTCCTGGGGAGGGAGGGATCGATGGCTGTCTTTCTGCAGAGGCCACTCTGCCGCGGTCGATGGTTCTAGCAGCTCTACAGTAGCAGTGTCCTGTGTGCTGTGTGGAGGTGGCAGAGTGCCACTGAGAGCCGTGCGGACACCATTCCAGAGCCGAGCTCCACGGTGACCCGGTCGATCCGGCACAGAGTTAAGTGCTCCCCCAGAGAGGAGAGGGTAGGGGACAGGGATGGGACTGTGTGTGGGGGAAAGGGGTGTAGTAGAATTTGAAATCTCAGAGTATCTTTTAAAATTTAACCAGGCAAGTCAGTTAAAGAACAAATTCTTATTTACAATGACGGCCTAGGAACAGTGGGTTAACTGCCTTGTTCAGGGGCAGAACGACAGATTTTTACCTAGTCAGCTTGGGGATTTGATCTAACAACCTTTCGGTTACTAGTCTAACCACTAGGCTACCTGCTAAGTAACATGTTAGGTAAAAAATAGTTCAACGAGGGTAAATTAAAGAGTGAGATAAAATGTTTCTCTTTGTTGAATGACCCTCTGCTCTCCCTTGTCTGCTCTCAGCTCTTTACTCACTGTCTGTTGAAGTGTGTGGGGGGGTAGAGTCAGATAGTGTATTCTGTTCTCTGTGCAAGAGGCATTCAGCAGAACACACACACACACGAAGGAATCATTGATGCTCCTACGTGGTTCACACTCATGCTCTGATTAAGGGACCAGGTGTCAGACAGGTGCAGCAGGTGCTGCCGGAGATCAGGTGTACCTTCCGGACCGAGGTGTGTTTAAGTGTGGTGTGCTAATGTGTGTGTTAGGGTATTAGGGAGTGTGTGTTAGGGGTGTTTGTGTGTGTGTGTACTTGTTTTCTTACATTATCGGGACCCCAATGTCCTAACATTTCACCTGAATGTCCTGACAAGGTAGGAAAACAATCACTTTTTTGAAAAGTCAGTAATTTTCAGGTCCTGAATTTATCCAAATGCTATTTTAAGCTTAAGAGTTAGGTTTATGGTTTTGGGCTTAAGGTTAAGGTTAGGGTTAGGTTAAGGTTAGGTTAAGGGTTAGGGTTAGGGTAAGGATAAGAGTTAGGTTTATGGTTTTGGGCTTAAGGTTAATGTTAAGGTTAGGGTTAGGTTAAGGTTAGGTTAAGGGTTAGGGTTAGGGTAAGGATAAGAGTTAGGTTTACGGTTTTGGGGTTAAGGTTAAGGTTAAGGTTAGGGTTAGGTTAAGGTTAGGTTAAGGGTTAGGGTAAGGATAAGAGTTAGGTTTACGGTTTTGGGGTTAAGGTTAAGGTTAGGGTTAGGTTAAGGTTAGGTTAAGGGTTAGGGGCTAGGGAAATTATAATTTTAAATGGACCAAACATTTTTACACTACAAAAAGTGTGTGAGACGTCTGTGAATTTAACCTGATTGCCGTGACAACACTGAGTGATGAGGCTTAATCTAAAGCCTACAAACAAAGCATTGGGTGTGTATTATCATGTGTGTGTATGTGTGTGTGTTTGTGTGTGCGCATGGGTGGGGTGTGTTACCTGTGAGCAGCACCAGGGGCAGCCAGGCAGGAGAAGGCGGATGTGTCCAGGTTGAGACTCTGTAGATGAGAGGAGAAGTCTCTGATGGAGTCCAGCCACTCTCCAAAACCTCTCAGACACTGGAACCTGCTCAGCACCAGGCATTA
>NC_034187.2:15000-72255 GCF_002021735.2 Oncorhynchus kisutch
GCAGAACATGTGTTGTATGTGAAGGATGGCGGCTACAGTAGACATCTCAGATAGGGGGGAGTGATCTCTCTGGGAAGAAGAAGGGCGGGGGTGTATGTCTCATGATTAACGACTCATGGTGTAATCGTAACAACATACAGGAACTCAAGTCCTTTTGTTCACCTGACCTATAATTCTCACAATCAAATTTGATTTGATTTATTTATTTAACATTTATTTAACCAGGAAAGGCTCATTGAGATTTAAAATCTCTGTATCAAGAGCGTCCTTGCCAAGATAGGCAGCACCAAATCATTACAAAAATTACAGACAAACAACATGAAAAACTACAAGTAATCTAGTAAAAACCATAGAATTCACAAGAGTATAACAAAATCAAAAACAGCAAATTAAAAACATTGACAGGTCAGGGAATCAGCCTCAAGATCATTCATCAATGATTTAAAAATACCAATCGAGACAAGTTCTTCCAGTTTAAAAGTATTTTGTAAGGCGTTCCAAAACGATGGTGCAGAGTACATAAAAGCCCTTTTACCAAATTCAGTTCGGACATTTGAAACAGTTAGCAGGATAAAGTCCAGCGAACGAAGAGAGTACCCACATTTCTGAACAATAAAAAAGGCCAAATAAAAAGGTAGTAAACCCAAAATGGCTTTGTAAATAAAAGTATACCAGTGACTGAGCCTACGAGTGACTAGAGAAGGCCAGCCAACCCTGGTATACAAAGTGCAGTGATGCGTAACGGTTTTGCAGTTTAAAATAAATCTCAAAGTGCCATGGTAAAGAGTGTCAATTGATCTCAAACACTGAGCGGAAGCATTCATATATAAAATATCCCCATAGTCTAGTAAAGGCATTAATGTAGCTGATACTAGCCTCCTTCTGGCTTCAAAAGAAAAACAGGCCTTATTCCTAAAATAAAATCCCAATTTCAGCTTCAATTGTTTTGTAAGTTGCTGAATATGCAATTTAAAAGAGAGGCTGTCATCAATTAAAATTCCAAGATATTTATTCCAACCTCAATCTCCTTGCCCTGACAGGTAGTAATGCTGAAAGGTTCAGAGGTCTATTTCTTGCTTTAGAAAACACCATTAGTTTAGTTTTGTCAGTATCGAGGATAAGTTTCAATTGACACAAGGTATGTCGAACAGTATAAAAAGCAGTTCACAAGTTCTGGAAAGCTTTTGTAAGAGACGAGGCACAACAGTAAATAACAGTATCATCAGCATAAAAATTAAGTTGCGCATTTTGGACATTTTTGTCTTAATCATTTATATAAATAGTGAATAAGAGAGGACCAAGTACAGAGCCTTGGGGCACAAGACAGACAATTTAACAGACATGAGCACATCAAATTGAGTGCACTGAGTTCTATCAGACAGATGGTTAGCAAACCATGCAACTGCATGCTCTGAAAGACTTACACTCGACAATCTCTGCCTTAGTATAGCATGATCAACTGTTTCAAAAGCCTTAGAGAGATCAATAAAAAGTGAGACACTGCTGTTTTTTGTCAAGGGCTTCAGTGATATCATTTACAACCTTCATGGCTGCTGAAATTGTGCTATGCTTCTTACTGAAACCCGATTGGTACATTGATAAAATATAGTTAGTAAATAAAAAACTATTTTAGCTGTTCACTCATAAGGGTTTCAAGTATTTTCACCAGGGGTGACAGCTTTGAGATTGGCCTATAATTATTTAAAAGAGTTGGATCTCCCCCTTTTAAAACTGGTAGGACAAATGCTGATTTCCAGATCTTTGGAATTTCATTACATTCCAGGGTTAGATTGAACAGATATGTAAGTGGTTCAGCTATGAAATCAGCTGCCAGATTTAAAAAGCAGGGATCAAAAAGATCAGGACCTGCAGGCTTTCTCTGATCTAAGGATTTCAGGGCTTTATGTACCACCTGCACTGAGAATGGCAAAAAGCTAAAAGTTTGACCAGCTCTCACTGGTTCATCCACACAGGGTTGTGCAGAGGACACTGAATCGAACAGCCTACCAGATTATACAAAGTGCTCATTGAAACAATTCAGCATTTCAGTTTTGTCATATACAGAGTCCTTCAAAACACATGACGGTAATTCATTAACATTACTGTTACCAGACATAGACTTAATAGCCTTCTAAACTTTCTAGGGTCATTCAGGTTATCAGTGGTAACAGACATAATATATTCAGACTTGGCCTTCCTGAGAAGAAAAGAACACGACCATATTATCTACCAAGATAATTCTCATTGGTTATTGTCACAGCCGTGTATATTTCCCGCCTCAAGCCGATACCACGGCGGCCCTCAAGGATCTGACCCAGATGTTTTTTTGGGGTCAAGTTTCAGGAGCACCTTTAGCACCTCAGACTCAGTGACTGCCTGCAGGGAGAAACAATTTAGTGGGGCAGGGGAAAAAGAGGGAGGGGCATCGGGGATCGTCGCATTAGAAGGGGTGGGAGATGAGGAAATGTTGGACGGGCAAGGAGACATGGCTGAGTCAAATAGGAATACTGACTTAATGAAGTTGTGATTAAAGAGCTCAGCCATGTGCTACTTGACAGTAACAACCACATCATCAACGTTAAGGGACATGGGTAGCTGTGAGGAGGGTTTATTCTCCAGGTCTTTAACTGTTTTCCAGAACTTCTTGGGGTTAGACCCAAAGAGACACAACTGCTCCTTAAAGTAACTAACTTTGGAGTGTTTCACGCCCTGATCTGTTTCACATATCCTTGTGCTTGTCTCCACCCCCCTCCAGGTGTCGCCCATCTTCCCCATTATCCCCTGGGCACATATGTGTTTTCTGTCTGTCTGTGCCGGTTAGTTGTGTTCGTTCAAACCTACCAGCGTTTTTCCCTGACCTGTCTTTGCTATAGTCCTTGTTTTGACTTTTCCTGCCTGCCCTGACCCTACCTGCCATCCTGTACCTTTGCCTCTACTCTGGATTACCGACCTCTGCCTGACCTGACCCTGAGCGCGCCTGCTGTTCCAGTGCCTTACACCCTCTCTGGATTATTGACCCCTGCCTGACCTGACCCTGAGTCTGACCTGACCTCTGCCTGACCTGACCCTAACCCCTGCCTGCCTTGACCTGTCATTTGCCTTCCTAAGAATAAACTTTAGTTTCTTCAACACTGTCGGCACCTGGGTCGTACCTAAAACATGATAGTATGAACTGGCCATGACTGACCCAGCAGACTTGGACCAGCTCTGCAATGCCATTTCCTCCCAAGGAGCCACCATTGGAAGGCACGAGGAGTTCTCTTCACGGTCTGATGGAAGGGTTCCAGGCCGTGGCCGAACGTCACGACCTAGCATTGGGCACATTGCAGGAGTAATTCCGTGGGCTGTCTACTAGGCAGCCTACCACGACGGTAACCTCCTAGCCACTCCGTAACCCGGCTGGTAGCAGCACAGTCAACCCAGTTGCCAGTGAACCCCACTTACCTCCCCCGGAGCACTTTGATGGAGAGTTGGGCACCTGTCGGGTGTTTCTCGCTCAGTGTTCCCTCGTCAGGGAGGTGCAGCATTCCTCCTTCCCCTCAGAATTCTCTAAGATAGCGTACCTCATCACGCTGATGTCCGGGAGGGCCTTCGTCCAGCTTCAGCCGGACTCCCTCAGTGTAGCAGACTACGAACCCAGAAGTTACTCCAGCTTCAGCAGGACTCCCTCAGTGTGGCAGACTATGAACCTGGAAGTTACTACAGCTTCAGCAGGACTCCCTCAGTGTGGCAGACTATGAACCTGGAAGTTACTCCAGCAGGACTCCCTCAGTGTGGCAGACTATGAACCCAGAAGTTACTCCAGCTTCAGCAGGACTCTCTCAGTGTGGCAGACTATGAACCTGGAAGTTACTTCAGCAGGACTCCCTCAGTGTGGCAGACTATGAACCTGGAAGTTACTTCAGCAGGACTCCCTCAGTGTGGCAGACTATGAACCTGGAAGTTACTTCAGCAGGACTCCCTCTGTGTGGCAGACTATGAACCTGGAAGTTACTTCAGCAGGACTCCATCAGTGTGGCAGACTATGAACCCAGAAGTTACTTCAGCTTCAGCAGGACTCCCTCAGTGTGGCAGACTATGAACCCAGAAGTTACTTCAGCTTCAGCAGGACTCCCTCAGTGTGGCAGACTATGAACCTGGAAGTTACTACAGCTTCAGCAGGACTCCCTCAGTGTGGCAGACTATGAACCTGGAAGTTACTCCAGCTTCAGCAGGACTCCCTCAGTGTGGCAGACTATGAAACCAGAAGATACTCCAGCAGGACTCCCTCAGTGTGGCAGACTATGAACCCAGAAGTTACTTCAGCTTCAGCAGGACTCCCTCAGTGTGGCAGACTATGAACCCAGAAGTTACTTCAGCTTCAGCAGGACTCCCTCAGTGTGGCAGACTATGAACCTGGAAGTTACTACAGCTTCAGCAGGACTCCCTCAGTGTGGCAGACTATGAACCTGGAAGTTACTCCAGCTTCAGCAGGACTCCCTCAGTGTGGCAGACTATGAACCTGGAAGTTACTTCAGCAGGACTCCCTCAGTGTGGCAGACTATGAACCTGGAAGTTACTTCAGCAGGACTCCATCAGTGTGGCAGACTATGAACCCAGAAGTTACTTCAGCTTCAGCAGGACTCCCTCAGTGTGGCAGACTATGAACCCAGAAGTTACTCCAGCAGGACTCCCTCAGTGTGGCAGACTATGAACCTGGAAGTTACTACAGCTTCAGCAGGACTCCCTCAGTGTGGCAGACTATGAACCTGGAAGTTACTTCAGCAGGACTCCCTCAGTGTGGCAGACTATGAACCCAGAAGTTACTTCAGCTTCAGCAGGACTCCCTCAGTGTGGCAGACTATGAACCTGGAAGTTACTTCAGCAGGACTCCCTCAGTGTGGCAGACTATGAACCCAGAAATTACTTCAGCTTCAGCAGGACTCCCTCTGTGTGGCAGACTATGAACCCAGAAGTTACTCCAGCTTCAGCAGGACTCCCTCAGTGTGGCAGACTATGAACCTGGAAGTTACTCCAGCTTCAGCAGGACTCCCTCAGTGTGGCAGACTATGAACCTGGAAGTTACTCCAGCTTCAGCAGGACTCCATCAGTGTGGCAGACTATGAACCTGGAAGTTACTTCAGCAGGACTCCCTCAGTGTGGCAGACTATGAACCTGGAAGTTACTTCAGCAGGACTCCCTCTGTGTGGCAGACTATGAACCCAGAAATTACTTCAGCTTCAGCAGGACTCCATCAGTGTGGCAGACTATGAACCCAGAAGTTACTCCAGCTTCAGCAGGACTCCCTCAGTGTGGCAGACTATGAACTCAGAAGTTACTCCAGCTTCAGCAGGACTCCCTCAGTGTGGCAGACTATGCAGTGGATTTCCACACGCTAGCTGAGGAGGGTGCATGGAACCCGGAAGCACTGTTCTACACGTTCCTGCACGGATTATAGGAGGAAGTATAGCCCGGGAACTGCCAACAGATCTCGACTCACTCATCACCTTATCCATCCGTATCAATGGACGGCTACAGGAACTTAGGAGGGAGAAGAAGTTTGATTGCAGTCCCAATCGCTCACTCAAGGACTCCGGAAGTCCCAGAGAGGAACCCAAGTTCCTCAAAGAGCCTCCGAAGACAGCCGTTTTACCTCATCTCCAGCCGAACATGTACGCAGACTTAACACCCAGAGTTGTCTGTATTGCGGTACTGCCGGTCATTATGTGCCTACCTGCCCCTTCAAGAGACCTAGCTCATTTGTTGGAATGAGTACTCTGGTGAATCTTAAGGACAATTTTGCTTCTCGCCCGTCTCCATGCTGTGGGGGGGGGGACCAGTCCAAGTCTCTCCAGGTACTTATCGACTCAGGGGCCGATATGAGTCTTATGGACTGATCAAGTCTATGCGAAGGAGGTGTCATGCTGCATGAGGTAAATGGTCACACCAGATACTGACTGGTTTTCTGATCCAAGCCCTTTTTTCTTGAAAAAAAAAATGTATCTGTATTCCCAGTTATGCGAAATACAAAGATTAGGGCCTAATGAACTTATTTCAATTGACAGATTTCCTTAAACTCGTTGATATTTTTGTTCACTGTAGTATCAGTGGCCTTTTGAATTTCACCTATAGTTTTCCTTCTGTAAAGTAGAGATGGGTATTTGACTAGGTATGGTAACATTCTACATTTCTGTCTTACACAAACAATGATTTAACATAAATCAGACATGAATTATTAACCAAATCAGTTTATTATGCATGAAGGAATCCCTTGCCTCGGTCTCTCTCTGCAGACACATACCCAACATTAAATACATGACTTGGCAGGAATTCAGCATAGTTCATCATTGTTGCACATGCTTTAATAAAATGATAGATATATTTACAAGCGACTTCTTTCCCAAATTTGAACATACCCCGATCCCACCCCACAGCACTTTCAATGTTCCTTTTGAAATTCACCCACATTTAAAAAAAAACAAAAAAAACATGGGGCTTTTGGCCAATACAACACAGAAATAAATGGAATTCATCATTAACTACATAAATATGGCAGTAACACGGAGGTCTATATATATATATATATACACATACATACAAGGTTGTGACGTGGGGAGACTCTCTCAGACCAGAGCATGCCTTCATCTGATACCGCTAAAGCAGACTGCTCTTCAGAACACCTCAAAGATAAAGATCTAATAAACAGGAAGGGTACAATAGTTTTACAAATCTCCCACTTATTTTTTTTTAGACTGGTCAGGATTTTAGTAGTATAAAACAAAATAAGGCACAATTAATACTTTGACCATTTCATGTCCTGGGGATTGTACAGACATCTAGTAGTGTGGCTTGGAAATGGTTGATTGATTAGAACTGTCTGTCAGCTTACCTTCCCTTTGTATTACCCAATCAATCAATCTGAGTGATTCTAAATATGTTACTACCCCCCCCCCCCCCCCCATCACAAATAGAATCACACACAAATAGAATCACATGGAACCCCACAAACAGAACGACATGTTGACAGAGAGAACCTACTGGTGTACACACTACCAACACAGGAACATAACTCCCCTCCCATTGCCTTTGGTTAGGCCACAGCACTGCCTTTTCAATTGGGGAAAGTTAAACAAATGTTTTTTTTCTTCAACAAAAGTCCCACAGGCAATCGATTAATTGATTGATAAGGTTCTAATCGAATGCTAAAGCAGTTGAGAGGAGGGAGAAGAACAAAACTAAAAGCTCTCCCTTTCCACCCAGTCTTCTCTGACCATCACAACCACTCTGCTTCTGTTTACATGAAGAGAACCGTGACATCACAAGGAAAATTCTAGCATTCTAGCAATGTTTTGTTTCTTTTCCTTTTTCAGATATTCTAACAGCACAAAACCCAGTTAATGTCCTTCAAATCCCCCTGAAACAGTTTGTCAACATTGGTTTCTGTTGGTGGTGATCTGTATGATGGAGGAGTCAGTTCAGAGCCCGCCCACTGGACCATCCAATCAGAGGAGGACGAATGGCTAGGGAGGGAAGGCGGGGGAGAGAGGGGGCGGGGGGAGAGAGGGGGGCAGGGGAGGGGCAGGCGGGCGCTGGCAGGTGTTTGGGTCCTGGCTTTGGTTGGTGGTGTGAACAGAACAGAGCAGGGCAACAGTTCAGTCATGTTTCAGGTGGTCCTTGATGTCCTCTTCATCCGTGTATTCTGAAGGCTCATCCCCGGGCTTTAATAGCCGACCAACATAATCATATTTTTCTGTAATGCGAGATCACAGGGGTCAAATCAAACTGCACTCTGAATTCTCATCTTCAATGGGCTTCAATATAGCCATAGATATACATCTTTATAGCCTACATATCTAAATATCCAAACATACAGTACCAGTCAAAGGTTTGGATGCACCTACTCATTCAAGGGTTTTGCTTTATTTTTTCTATTTCCAACATTGTAGAATAATAGTGAAGACATCAAACTATGAAATAACACATGGAATCTTGTAGTAACCACAAACATGGCATTCTTGGCATTCTCTCAACCAGCTTTACCTGGATTGCTTTTCAAACAGTCTTGAAGGAGTTCCCATATATGCTGAGCACTTGTTGGCTGATTTTCCTTCACTCTGCGGTCCAACTCATCCCAAACCATTTCAATTGGGTTGAGGTTGGCCGATTGTGGAGGCCGGGTCATCTGATGCAGCACTCCATCACTTTCCTTCTTGGTCAATTAGCCCTTACACAGCCTGGAGTAGTGGTGTTTTTTTTCCATGCTGAAAAAACAATGATAGTCCCACTAAGCACAAACCAGATGGGATGGCGTATCGCTGCAGAATGTTGTGGTAGCCATACTGATTAAGTGTGCCTTGAATTCACAGTGTCACCAGCAAAGCACCCTCATACCACCTCCTCCGTGCTTCACGGTGGAATTCACACATGCGGAGATCATCTGTTCACCTACTATGCGTCTCACAAAGACACGGCGGTTGGAACCAAACATCTCAAATTTGGACCATAGGACATTTCCACCGGTCTAATGTCCATTGCTTGTGTTTCTTGGTCCAAGCATGTCTCTTCTTCTTATTGGTGTTCTTTAGTAGGGGTTTCTTTGCAGCAATTCGACCATGAAGGCCTGATGTGTCTGTTACTTGAACTCTAATGAATGTATCCTCTGCATCAGAGGTAACTCTGGGTCTTCCTTTCCTGTGGCGGTCCTTACTAGAGCCAGTTTCATCATAGAGCTTCATGGTTTTTGCAACCGGACTTGAAGAAACTGTCAAAGTTCTTGACATTTTCTGGATTGACTGACCTTCATGTCTTAAAGTAATGGACTGTTGTTTCTCTTTGCTTATTTGAGCTGTTCTTGCCATAATATGGACTTGGTATTTTACCCAATAGGGCTATCTTATATATACCACCCCTACCTTGTCACTACACAACTGATTGGCTCAAACCCATTAAGGAAAGAAATTCCACAAATTAACAAGGCACACCTGTTAATTGAAATACATTCAGGTGACTACCTCATGAAGCTGGTTGAGAGAATGCCAAGAGTGTGCAAAACTGTCATCAAGGCAAAGGGTGGCTACTTTGAAGAATCTCAAATATAAAATATATTTTGAATTGTATAACACTTTTCTGGTTACTACATGATTCCATGTGTTATTTAATAGTTTTGTCTTCACTATTATTCTACAATGTAAAAAATAAAGACAAACCCTCAAATGAGTAGGTGTCCAAACTTTTGACTGGTACTGTATGTTTCATATCTTTTATAACATACCCATGAACTGCATCTCCCACTCTCTGACTGACTCCATCTGAACAGCGTTGAGGTCTGACAGGTCATCATAGTCCTCCCTCAAGGCATCTTTCTCCAAACAGAACGTGGCCAGACCCCTCGATGCATCCCGGCCCGCAAAGATACCATAAGGACCGTCTGTAGGGAGAGACAGTATATTAAACAGAATATATACCTACTGAATTTAACTACGGATCAGTTCTATAAGGACCGTCTGTAGGGAGAAGCAGTGCAGTAAACAGAATATGGTTCTATTAAACAAATGACACGAGGCGACCCACGTGACTCCACGGAGGCGGTGGCGACCCACGTGACTCCACGGGGGAGGCGGCGACCCACGTGACTCCACGGGGGAGGCGGCGACCCACGTGACTCCACCGAGGCGGCGGAGACCCACGTGACTCCACCGAGGCGGCGGCGACCCACGTGACTCCACCGAGGCGGCGGCGACCCACGTGACTCCACCGAGGCGGCGGCGACCCACGTGACTCCACCGAGGCGGCGGCGACCCACGTGACTCCACCGAGGCGGCGGCGACCCACGTGACTCCACCGAGGCGGCGGCGACCCACGTGACTCCACCGAGGCGGCGGCGACCCACGTGACTCCACCGAGGCGGCGGCGACCCACGTGACTCCACCGAGGCGGCGGCGACCCACGTGACTCCACCGAGGCGCCGGCGACCCACGTGACTCCACCGAGGCGCCGGCGACCCACGTGACTCCACCGAGGCGCCGGCGACCCACGTGACTCCACCGAGGCGCCGGCGACCCACGTGACTCCACCGAGGCGGCGGCGACCCACGTGACTCCACCGAGGCGGCGGCGACCCACGTGACTCCACCGAGGCGCCGGCGACCCACGTGACTCCACCGAGGCGCCGGCGACCCACGTGACTCCACCCACGTTTATTAGTTTTCAAAAACACGCTATTTGCATGCGCAACGTCCCACATGCTTCCTCGTCAACTTGCTACGCCCCCACTGGAGAGCTAAAGTTAGCTAGTCTAACTAAAACTGCTGGGGGAAAACTCAGTGATGGAGCCTTCTGGAAAGGGGATCGAGACCACTGCCACATAGTAACAACCAATTTAGGGATTGAATTCAAATAGTAGCATTTCAAGCCTTGTGCGAGGGGAGGATGTATTGGCGGACTTGCCAAAAGCCTCCTTCACCAGTTAGCTAGCTAGTTTTAATCTTCAAGAGGCTAGGTAAAAAGCCTCAAATTCTGGCCTTCGCATCGCTGTTAAAGTCTATGGTCGACCAAATCCGCGATGCAACAGCCCTGGGTCTCAGATCGGTGGTTGTGGAGAAAGACAAGAACACTATATGGGAGGGTGCATGAGACCTTGTCTTCGGAAGTCCGGAGAGCTGGTTGGGGAAGACAGGGAGAGATATGTTGACCTCAGTCCTATACAGCTCCAAAATCATCTGAATCGTTGTGGATGAAGTTCATATGACCTACATATGGTATGAACAATGACCTAGAACTGTACCTCAACAATATAGAATGGCACAGTGATGGATACATGTACACATTAACATAATACACATAAGACATTAAGTAGACTAAATACAGCGATGGACCATTAAAGTAGACTAAATACAGCAATGGACCATTAAAGTAGACTAAATACAGCAATAGACCATTAAAGTAGACTAAATACAGCGATGGACCATTAAAGTAGACTAAATACAGCGATGGACCATTAAAGTAGACTAAATACAGCGATGGACCATTAAAGTAGACTAAATACAGCGATGGACCATTAAAGTAGACTAAATACAGCGATGGACCATTAAAGTAGACTAAATACAGCGATGGACCATTAAGTAGACTAAATACAGCGATGGACCATTAAGTAGACTAAATACAGCGATGGACCATTAAGTAGACTAAATACAGCGATGGACCATTAAGTAGACTAAATACAGTGATAGAAGGGTGCAACATAAAACCATTGAATGAGTAGGTGTCCAAACTTTTGACTGGTACTGTATATAAATCAAATAGCCTAGTACACAAACCCTAACATTTCCAATGTTCAAATCAAAAGGCTATTGCACAGAAAACGTGGACCCTAACCTAACTTCAGAACCACTGGACAGCAACATAATAAACTAAAGCATTGATCATTGGGAACGAGATCAGAATAACTGCTTGATCCATAACTGTAATAATTCAAGAAGGTAGCATAGCCTATGAAACTAACTCTGTTCAAATCAAAAGTCCTGATTAATATGACATTAGTAACGCAGCCATATCCCCGTTCCCCGGTGCCGACACATTCAGAAATCAAAATATAATTTTCAAAGATGCAATATTCATGAACATTTTAAGGAGAACAAAAACTACTTAGCCTACATTTGAACACCACCACAGTAGCTTTGGGTATCTTCCCAGTTAAGTAGCCTAGTTTTGTTGTTGGCTACTTGAAGAGAGCTAGAGCCCATCACTCGCAGCCCACCTCTTCCAATATATTGTGGGAAAGTGCACATCTAATCCTACTAGATGAAGAGCGGAGATAAGTACAACATCCTGGCATTTAAACCATACTAGATGAAATGTTGCATACTATAAAACATTTATTTTGGCATACTGAGAATGTGTCATGCGCAATTGCGTTGTTTCCCGCTATTGGTTGATCCTCCCCATATCTGATCCATCAGCTGTTGTCATACACATTTAGGCTTTGGCATCAGGCATTTAAAGTATACTTGATGTTTAAAATGTCACATTTAAACAAAATTATTTTGCATACTCTAACAACCTACTATTTAGAACGCAAGAATGGGTATTCGGACACAGCCAGAGAGAGTGATAAGAATATATAGTCTGGTTCAGGGAGGGAATGTCTATAGAAGGTTTTCTTCAAGTACTGCAAGAAGTAGTGCCAGAGGTGGTTTGACTTAACATCAGAAGCTCCTGTAGGTGTCTGTGCCGATGTCTGCTCACTTGCCCTTCAGCACAGGCATCATGACCCCCAGCACGGCCTGTACATTGAAACACCCCTCTCTCGCTCTTCTCTCCACTTGTCCTGCTGTAGGACACAGAGAATATGAAGGTAGTATCTGCAAGAGGATGTTGTGGGACCCAAGCCAGCCGCCACTGACATAACAGGTGTGCCACAAATGGCTTGGCTGGCTAGGCTACCTAGACCTTTTCATTCCATTATTGACTGAAATTAACCTAACAGTGACGACATATAACATATTGAATTTGGCCTTTACTACAATAGCCCATAGAAACGAATTGAACAACACATTCAGAAATGGCAAAAAAAGAGTCAAAAAATAAGGTTAAGTGTCTGTCCTATATATAGGAGATAGGAAAGCTCAGGAAATATGTGTTTTCTGGACACAATTAACCCCTTATTTTTGCTGGCACAAAACTACTTCCATTAGTTTGTGTGGGTTACCCTCATACAGGTCCCGTGACACTTGTAAAGCTAAACAGAGAACATCATGTTCGTCAGAGTCTCCCCTTTCCATAGAGTGGTCACAATAGTTTGTCGGTCAAACCACTCATATGCAACAGACATTTTTGTGAGAAGAACGATTTCCGGGATGTCTCTTGGTCTGACAAACACCGCTTTAGCTCTGCTACCTTTCACCACAGATGTGGAAGGCCGACGTTAGCGGATGGGGTGGATTGACACGCAGCCCATGAAGATCTCTAGTTTAAACTGATGGATTTTTTTTAAAAATGTTACTTAGATTGACGCATGGGTGCGTCAATAGACTCAAGGATTAATTGATGGAAATACTAGTCCATGACATGTGACCGTCACGCTTATCTGTCTATAGGTTAATTTGCATAATATAGTGGAATTAACTTGGCGTGTGTGTATTTTGATTAGTCTACATAATGACTAACACATCACACAGCCTATTTTGAGCGGGATTTCTCCTGCAGCTCCTCAGCTGGTTGCTGCTGGAGCCAATTTCCTTGTTTCAGCCCATTCATTGCACAACAATGCTAAACGTAATCGTGTGTTAAAAACAGTTTTGGTGCACAATTAAAGGAGCTACTCCTGCTATTTCTATTTGTCAACTGGTAGCCTAATTGAAGTGTGCCTCACATTCACGTGAATGCAATAGGCTATCAGCGCGTCCCCACCACTTTACAATGTGAGCTGGAGGCAGTATGCATTTCAAAAACATAGGCCTACTTAATTGTTTGAAACGTGAATGTTTTACTTCATATTACGAGGCATGTCTTGCCTTGCTTCAAAGTAGCCTATAGGCAAATCCCACCATGGAAACGTGGAGGTAATTCTATTATAAACACTTAAAGTTTGGGGAAGCTTACAATTTATCCTACCATTTCTATCGATCTGTAGTTACGATTTTCAAATTAGCATTTTCGTGGAAGTTTCATTTCAATGATAACGTTATCATTTCTCAAAATCAATGTCACGTGGTTAATCATAAAAATCAGAAGTAAAATAAAATCCAAAAATCAACTAATGTGAGATCAGCCTCTGCCATATAGACATATTGATACACTGTAATTCACTGGAGGCTAAAGAAATGAGCGCATAAATACTGCTGAGCCATCATCACTGATGGCTCAGTGATCATCACTGATCATCACTGATCATCATCACTGCTGAGCCATCATTAAATACTGCTGAGCCATCACACCATATCTTCACCACACCCCCATCCCCATTCTGGAGAGACACACCATATCTTCACCACACCCCCATCCCCATTCTGGAGAGACACACCATATCTTCACCACACCCCCATCCCCATTCTGGAGAGACACACCATATCTTCACCACACCCCTATCCCCATTCTGGAGAGACACACCACACCCCCATCCCCATTCTGGAGAGACACACCATATCTTCACCACACCCCCATCCCCATTCTGGAGAGACACACCATATCTTCACCACACCCCCATCCCCATTCTGGAGAGACACACCATACCTTCACCACAACCCCATCCCCATTCTGGAGAGACACACCATATCTTCACCACACCCCCATCCCCATTCTGGAGAGACACACCATATCTTCACCACACCCCCATCCCCATTCTGGAGAGACACACCATATCTTCACCACACCCCCATCCCCATTCTGGAGAGACACACCACACCCCCATCCCCATTCTGGAGAGACACACCATATCTTCACCACACCCCCATCCCCATTCTGGAGAGACACACCATATCTTCACCACACCCCCATCCCCATTCTGGAGAGACACACCATACCTTCACCACAACCCCATCCCCATTCTGGAGAGACACACCATATCTTCACCACACCCCCATCCCCATTCTGGAGAGACACACCACACCCCCATCCCCATTCTGGAGAGACACACCATATCTTCACCACACCCCCATCCCCATTCTGGAGAGACACACCACACCCCCATCCCCATTCTGGAGAGACACACCATATCTTCACCACACCCCCATCCCCATTCTGGAGAGACACACCATATCTTCACCACACCCCCATCCCCATTCTGGAGAGACACACCATACCTTCACCACACCCCCATCCCCATTCTGGAGAGACACACCATATCTTTACCACACCCCTCCCCATTCTGGAGAGACACACCATATCTTTACCACACCCCTCCCCATTCTGGAGAGACACACCATATCTTCACCACACCCCTCCCCATTCTGGAGACACACACCATATCTTTACCACACCCCTCCCCATTCTGGAGAGACACACCATATCTTCACCACACCCCTCCCCATTCTGGAGACACACCATATGCGCTGTTTAGAATGGAGCTTTGCCTCAAATCGCATTCATTACGAATCGCTTCATTACAGGAGTTGCATGTTCTGTTAAGAGAAATTACTATACTCTGATTTCTGATTTCACACTCTGATGTGATTTCTGTCATTCTGAGCACCATGGGTGGACACCCTAATGGGTTACTCTGAGCACCATGGGTGGACACCCTAATGGTTTACTCTGAGCACCATGGGTGGACACCCTAATGGGTTACTCTGAGCACCATGGGTGGACACCCTAATGGGTTACTCTGAGCACCATGGTTGGACGCCCAAATGGGTTACTCTGAGCACCATGGGTGGACACCCTAATGGGTTACTCTGAGCACCATGGGTGGACACCCTAATGGGTTACACAACCAATGCATAGGGGTCCGGTAAATTTCTGAAATGACTGGTAAATTAACATCTTCCCGGTCACATTGTCCGGCACCACATTTTCCTAAAGGAAACCCTGCTAGGGTCTCAAGTTGGAAAAACTCATAGCCCACTGTGAGTGTTTTACAATGTTATGGTTGGAAAACTGTCCCATGGACATCAAAAAAAATATGTTCACTATTTACAGGAGTTGAACTATCCATAATCATGCTACTATGAGGCTGAACAAGAATTGTCCCACTGCACCAGGCTAGAGGGATGAAAGACAGCACACTCTACAGCACATCATGGAGGGCCGGTCTGCGTAACCACATCCATAAACCCCCCACTGCGAGTAAAACATTTTAGTGGCCCCACTCTTGATACCGGAGCTAAATTTTTGATTTGTGCAATTCTAAGATGTTTGCAGTTTTCAATATGATATGAGTGAGGCTAACTAACAAAATCAATAGATATTTTTGGGTCAGACAGATCTATTCAGGTTTAGGGTACTTCACGTTCATGCATTGCAAAATTAGGGGGCAGGGAGGAAACATGCCATAAGTGAACATGGGTAGTACAGTAGTAGCTAGCTAGAATGCATGGGTGATTCACATCATTGACTTAATATATAGAGGACATTCAAGAAGAAACAAGAATAACTTCAGTGGAGTAAGGAAATGTTCAGCCTATAATTAGCTAACTAGTTCATTTATAACTAAAACATACATAAGGCTAGCTAGCCGATTTCAAGTTGATAGCAAACAAGCTAAAGTTTATTAGCTGGCTGGCTTTCTATAGGCTGATCAATGCAAGCTAAAGTTAGTTGCTACTTGCTAGCCACACGATCGTAATGTATAACAGGTTGCAGTTGTCTAATATGTCCCCCATTTTAGTGTATAAAATGTGAGTGATGATTTATGCACCCTATTCATGATGTTAGCTGCAAATAATAGAACATGATTCATTCAATTCAGAACGGGGATATCCAACCACCATATGGTCTTGAAGTCTGAGGGCACATTATCGTTGCTGCATGCCGACATGGACGTAGAGAAGCTGGTGTTAGCAAGACTAGCACAGGACAGATAGAGCACCAAACACTTGTCATATCCTGAGAAAGAATCATAACTACTCGGCCTCTGACCACCAGGCACTAGAGGGTAGTGCGAGCAGCCCAGTACATCACTGGGGCCAAGCTTCTTGCCATCTAGGACCTCTATACCAGACAGTGTCAGAGGAAGGCTCTAAAAATTGTCAAAGACTCCAGCCACCCAAGTCATAGACTGTTCTCTCTGCTACCGCACGGCAAGCGGTACCAGAGCGTCAAGTCTAGGTCCAAAAGGCTTCTTAACAGCTTCTAACCCCAAGCAATAAGACTCCTGAACAGCTAATCAGACGGCTACCCAGACTATTTGCACTGTACACCCCACTCCCTATTTTACTCTGATGCTACTCTGTTTATTATCTATGCATATGTACCCGATGTGAAATGGCTAGGTAGCTAGCTGGGGTGCGCGCTAATAGCGTTTAAAATCGGTGACGTCACTCGCTCTGAGACCTTGAAGTAGTTGTTCCCCTTGCTCTGCAGGTTTTGTGGAGCGATAGGTAACGATGCTTCGAGGGTGACTTGTCAATGTGTGCAGAGGGTCCCTGGTTCGGGGCGAGGAGAGGGACAGAAGCTATACTGTTAAATTGATGCTGTTGACCCAGATCACTGGCTGCTGCGGGAAAAGGAGGAGGGCAAAAGGGGGGTGAGTGCAAACGATGTGAAATGGCTAGCTAGTTCGCGGTGGTGCTCGCTAATAGCGTTTCAATCGGTGACATCACTCACTGAGACCTTGAAGTAGTTGTTCCCCTTGCTCTGCAAGTTTTGTGGAGCGATGGGTAACGATGCTTCGTGGGTGTCAGTTGTTGATGTGTGCAGAGGGTCCCTGGTTCAAGCCCAGGTAGGGGTGAGGAGAGGGACGGAATCTATAGTTACACAGTCACTTTAACTCTACCTTCATGTACATATAACCTCAATGACCTCGACTAACCAGTGCCCCCACTCATTGACTCTACCATTACCCCCTGTATAAAGCCTCACTTTTGTTATTTTTCTGCTGCTCTTTAATTATTTGTTATTTTTTACTTAACACTTATTTTTCCTAAAACTGCATTGTTGGTTAAAGGCTTGTTAGATACCTTTTTGGTTAACTTTCCACTTCTACGAGACTAGCTAGCTAGATGGATGATGTAAATGGATTTATGATCATGATTACATAAGTGAGGTTGATGGGTGGGTCCGCCAGCCAAGTTAAAGGGTCCTTCAGTGGCCAACAGCATACCTACCTAGCTACGAGCCTAGCAATCTTCTACAGCTGATCAGCTAGGCCTAGCCCACAGCATTAATCCTCAGAATATGGCTCGTATAGGACAACCTACAACGTTAGTTGTTAGTTAACTAGCTATGTAACTTGATATGATCTCAAAACAGTTCTGATATTTAGCAGTAAGATAATTTAGCTAACTGGCAAAGTTGTTTGCTACCTAGCAACTATGCCTGGCTTTAAAAACGGACGTGGTTTAGCGCTAGCTAGCACAGGGGCTTGGTTTTTCCGCACGCCTTTGGGGATAACTAGTTAACTAGCTAACGTTTGTTTTCGTGATCCCCACTTCAGCTAACGCTGATCAGTCTGTCTAGCTAACAACCTAGATTAGATGTAGCTACGTAACAGGTAGCGTAGATAGCTAGTTAGCTAACCACCTTGTAAACACGCGTGTCTAACGTTAACATACTGCTACAAACTAGAAGACACTGCTTGCACAGACAAACTAGCTATCTGGCTATCAAGCCATGTAAATGCAAAGTGCCAGATTAACTAACGTGCAAAATTAAATCACTAAAATAACTTGCTGTAACGGAGTTAGTTTGCTAGCCGAAGCTAGCTATTGCGCCCAAATAACCGATGCCATCATCATTTGTGTTGGTCTAGACTGGTGCCAGACACAGTAGCTAAGCTACAATGCCTAGCTAACTAGTGTGCTCTTTTCCATTCACGGATTCCTACCTCGACCATAAAACTTTTTGCCGGTGGTAACATCGAATACTTTCATATTGACTGCCATCATGATCCGGGGGTTTTGCAGTCCATCGTATTCCCCAAGTTGCTCCAAAGTGAAATCACGTCTTCTCATCTTCGGCAGAGACGAGGCCTCGCTTCGCTGGGCCGCGTCAGCACCAATCCGTTTACCCCATCGCCGATAAATAACATAGCAGATCGTAACCACTAAAACTAAAATACTTAAATTTAACAACATCCCGCCAAGACTGAACCCCTCTGACTCATCTGAAGTTCTCTGCCCGCCACTAGTATCAACAGCTCCAGTCGACCTGTCGCCATCGTCCGCCATACTGTCGATAGAGCCGAACACAAAGACCCGCCCACCTGGGGCTCCTCATCAGATATGATTGGCCTGCGTCAATCATTCAAGGAGCAGCACAATAACACCAGCAAGACAACAATGGGCTTTTTGTTGAAATGATAGCGAAAAGTTGTGTGTTTCTAGGCCAGAGATTAGTTGCACGGAGAAAGCAATGCGCAGTTTCTTAACGGCATAGCCATTTAGAGTAAGGATTAAGTTATTGTGAAATAATATAACTACAATCGCCCAGTTTGTGCCCATGGCCTTTAATAATGTGCATATGCTGAGAATCTTTCTCACGAACAATAATTCCTGGTCAATTAGCCTAATAATATGGGTCAATCGTAGCACAAACTCATTACTTTACTTTACACATGGGATCGTTTCAAATCTGGTACTATTGGATACATGGTCTCTCCTATCATTGTTATGCGGATGACAACCATTTTTCTCCTTTCCCCGTCTGACACCCAGGTGGCCACACGCATCTCTGGGTGCCTGGCAAATATCTCAGCTTGGATGTTAGCCCACCACCTCAAGCCCTTGACAAGATGCTCTTCCTCACAGGTAAGGCCTGCCACTCAAAGACCTCTCCATCATGGTTGACAACTGCATGTTGTCCCCCTCCCAGAGTGCAAAGAACCTTGGCTGACCCTGGACAACAACATGACGTTTTCTGCAAACTTCAAAGCAGTGACTTGCTCCTGCAGGTTCATGCTCTACAGTCTACAACATACGTAGAGTACAACCAAAGATTATGGACATACTGATAAGATACACGTCTCCGCCCTAACAATGGGAGTAATTGTCCGCAAAGCGGCACGGCGGGCTTTCTGGCTCCCACCTATCCTTTCTTTGGATTGGTGGATACATCTCATTATTGTAATCTATTTTTGAATTTTCGATGAGGGTTGTTGACATCAACTTCTGGTATTCAATGGAGAGAAATGCTATGCTACTGTAACAGTATAGCTTCTGTCCCTCTCCTCGCCCCTACCTGGGCTCGAACCAGGGACTCTCTGCACACATCGACAACAGCCACTCTCAAAGCATTGTTACCCATTGCTCTACAAAAGCCACAGCCCTTGTAGAGCAAGGGGATCAACTACTTCAAGGTCTCAGAGCGAGTGATGTCACCGATTGAAACACTATTACCGTGCACCCCGCTAACTAGCTAGCCAATTCACATCGGTTCCACTACTAGCCTCATGACATGAATATTTTATTTATTTATTTATTTTATTTTACCTTTATTTAACCAGGTAGGCAAGTTGAGAACAAGTTCTCATTTACAATTGCGACCTGGCCAAGATAAAGCAAAGCAGTTCGACAGATAAAACGACACAGAGTTACACATGGAGTAAAAACAAACATACAGTCAATAATGCAGTATAAACAAGTCTATATACAATGTGAGCAAATGAGGTGAGAAGGGAGGTAAAGGCAAAAAAAGGCCATGATGGCAAAGTAAATACAATATAGCAAGTAAAATACTGGAATGGTAGTTTTGCAATGGAAGAATGTGCAAAGTAGAAATAAAAAAATAATGGGGTGCAAAGGAGCAAAATAAATAAATAAATAAAAATTAAATACAGTTGGGAAAGAGGTAGTTGTTTGGGCTAAATTGTACGTGGGCTATGTACAGGTGCAGTAATCTGTGAGCTGCTCTGACAGTTGGTGCTTAAAGCTAGTGAGGGAGATAAGTGTTTCCAGTTTCAGAGATTTTTGTAGTTCGTTCCAGTCATTGGCAGCAGAGAACTGGAAGGAGAGGCGGCCAAAGAAAGAATTGGTCTTGGGGGTGACTAGAGAGATATACCTGCTGGAGCGTGTGCTACAGGTGGGAGATGCTATGGTGACCAGCGAGCTGAGATAAGGGGGGACTTTACCTAGCAGGGTCTTGTAGATGACATGGAGCCAGTGGGTTTGGCGACGAGTATGAAGCGAGGGCCAGCCAACGAGAGCGTACAGGTCGCAATGGTGGGTAGTATATGGGGCTTTGGTGATAAAACGGATTGCACTGTGATAGACTGCATCCAATTTGTTGAGTAGGGTATTGGAGGCTATTTTGTAAATGACATCGCCAAAGTCGAGGATTGGTAGGATGGTCAGTTTTACAAGGGTATGTTTGGCAGCATGAGTGAAGGATGCTTTGTTGCGAAATAGGAAGCCAATTCTAGATTTAACTTTGGATTGGAGATGTTTGATATGGGTCTGGAAGGAGAGTTTACAGTCTAACCAGACACCTAAGTATTTGTAGTTGTCCACGTATTCTAAGTCAGAGCCGTCCAGAGTAGTGATGTTGGACAGGCGGGTAGGTGCAGGTAGCGATCGGTTGAAGAGCATGCATTTAGTTTTACTTGTATTTAAGAGCAATTGGAGGCCACGGAAGGAGAGTTGTATGGCATTGAAGCTTGCCTGGAGGGTTGTTAACACAGTGTCCAAAGAAGGGCCGGAAGTATACAGAATGGTGTCGTCTGCGTAGAGGTGGATCAGGGACTCACCAGCAGCAAGAGCGACCTCATTGATGTATACAGAGAAGAGAGTCGGTCCAAGAATTGAACCCTGTGGCACCCCCATAGAGACTGCCAGAGGTCCGGACAGCAGACCCTCCGACTTGACACACTGAACTCTATCAGAGAAGTAGTTGGTGAACCAGGCGAGGCAATCATTTGAGAAACCAAGGCTGTCGAGTCTGCCGATGAGGATATGGTGATTGACAGAGTCGAAAGCCTTGGCCAGATCAATGAATACGGCTGCACAGTAATGTTTCTTATCGATGGCGGTTAAGATATCGTTTAGGACCTTGAGCGTGGCTGAGGTGCACCCATGACCAGCTCTGAAACCAGATTGCATAGCAGAGAAGGTATGGTGAGATTCGAAATGGTCGGTAATCTGTTTGTTGACTTGGCTTTCGAAGACCTTAGAAAGGCACGGTAGGATAGATATAGGTCTGTAGCAGTTTGGGTCAAGAGTGTCCCCCCCTTTGAAGAGGGGGATGACCGCAGCTGCTTTCCAATCTTTGGGAATCTCAGACGACACGAAAGAGAGGTTGAACAGGCTAGTAATAGGGGTGGCAACAATTTCGGCAGATAATTTTAGAAAGAAAGGGTCCAGATTGTCTAGCCCGGCTGATTTGTAGGGGTCCAGATTTTGCAGCTCTTTCAGAACATCAGCTGAATGGATTTGGGAGAAGGAGAAATGGGGAAGGCTTGGGCGAGTTGCTGTTGGGGGTGCAGTGCTGTTGTCCGGGGTAGGAGTAGCCAGGTGGAAAGCATGGCCAGCCGTAGAAAAATGCTTATTGAAATTCTCAATTATGGTGGATTTATCAGTGGTGACAGTGTTTCCTATCTTCAGTGCAGTGGGCAGCTGGGAGGAGGTGTTCTTATTCTCCATGGACTTTACAGTGTCCCAGAACTTTTTTGAGTTAGTGTTGCAGGAAGCAAATTTCTGCTTGAAAAAGCTAGCCTTGGCTTTTCTAACTGCCTGTGTATAATGATTTCTAGCTTCCCTGAACAGCTGCATATCACGGGGGCTGTTCGATGCTAATGCAGAACGCCATAGGATGTTTTTGTGTTGGTTAAGGGCAGTCAGGTCTGGGGAGAACCAAGGGCTATATCTGTTCCTGGTTCTAAATTTCTTGAATGGGGCATGTTTATTTAAGATGGTTAGGAAGGCATTTTTAAAAAATATCCAGGCATCCTCTACTGACGGGATGAGATCAATATCCTTCCAGGATACCCCGGCCAGGTCGATTAGAAAGGCCTGCTCGCAGAAGTGTTTCAGGGAGCGTTTTACAGTGATGAGTGGAGGTCGTTTGACCGCTGACCCATTACGGATGCAGGCAATGAGGCAGTGATCGCTGAGATCTTGGTTGAAGACAGCAGAGGTGTATTTAGAGGGGAAGTTGGTTAGGATGATATCTATGAGGGTGCCCGTGTTTAAGGTTTTGGGGAGGTACCTGGTAGGTTCATTGATTATTTGTGTGAGATTGAGGGCATCAAGTTTAGATTGTAGGATGGCTGGGGTGTTAAGCATGTTCCAGTTTAGGTCGCCTAGCAGCACGAACTCTGAAGATAGATGGGGGGCAATCAGTTCACATATGGTGTCCAGAGCACAGCTGGGGGCAGAGGGTGGTCTATAGCAGGCGGCAACGGTGAGAGACTTGTTTTTAGAGAGGTGGATTTTTAAAAGTAGAAGTTCAAATTGTTTGGGTACAGACCTGGATAGTAGGACAGAACTCTGCAGGCTATCTTTGCAGTAGATTGCAACACCGCCCCCTTTGGCAGTTCTATCTTGTCTGAAAATGTTGTAGTTTGGAATTAAAACTTCAGAATTTTTGGTGGTCTTCCTAAGCCAGGATTCAGACACAGCTAGAACATCCGGGTTGGCAGAGTGTGCTAAAGCAGTGAATAGAACAAACTTAGGGAGGAGGCTTCTAATGTTAACATGCATGAAACCAAGGCTATTACGGTTACAGAAGTCGTCAAAAGAGAGCGCCTGGGGAATAGGAGTGGAGCTAGGCACTGCAGGGCCTGGATTCACCTCTACATCGCCAGAGGAACATAGGAGGAGTAGAATAAGGGTACGGCTAAAAGCTATGAGAATTGGTCGTCTAGAACGTCTGGAACATAGAGTAAAAGGAGGTTTCTGGGGGCGATAAAATAGCATCAAGGTATAATGTACAGACAAATGTATGGCAGGATGTGAATACAGTGGAGGTAAACCTAGGTATTGAGTGATGAAGAGAGAGATATTGTCTCTAGAAACATCGTTGAAACCAGGAGATGTCATTGCATGTGTGGGTGGTGGAACTAATAGGTTGGATAAGGTATAGTGAGCAGGACTAGAGGCTCTACAGTGAAATAAGCCAATAAACACTAACCAGAACAGAAATGGACAAGACATATTGACATTAAGGATAGGCATGCTTAGTCGAGTGATCAAAAGGGTCCGGTGAGTGGAGAGGTTGGTTGGTGATTTAGACAGCTAGCCAGGGCATCGGTAGCAAGCTAGCATAGGATGGAGGTCTGTTAGCCACCCCTTACGTTCCGTCAGTAGATTAGTGGGGTTCCGTGTGGTAGAGGGGATTAATCCAAATCACACAACAACAACAAAAATAAAAACAATAGATATAGTTATAGAGGCCCAAGAAGAAAATATAATAATAATAATTTAAAAAATAATTTAAAAAAAAATAATAATAAAAAAATTGTCCGATTGTCTATTCAGATAGCAGCCGGTAAGACAGCTAACGGTTAGCAGGCCGCAGATGGGCGTTCAGGTAACGTCGCGACGGAGGAGCCGGCCGAATAACTCCTTCGGGTAGATAACGTCGGCAGTCCAGTTGTGAAGGCCCGGTGGGGCTCCGCGAAGGCAGTAAAACGGGTCCGGATAGGTGACTGCAGCCCAGGTGTGATTGATGGAACTCAGGAGTGATTGACGGAGCTTGCTAGCTCCGATGGTCACACGGATAGCAGCTAGCTAGCTGTGAGATCCGGGTATGAATGTCCAGGGACATGGAGAGAAAAATTGGTCCGGTATGTTCCGTTCCGAGCCGCGCTGCGCCGTACAGAACTGGCGATAGATTTTCGAGCTAAAGGATAGCTGATGACCACAAACCGTGGTTAGCTGAATATTAACGATTTGCCAGTAAAGGAGCTAACTAGCTTCTGAACTAGCTTCTGGATTAGCTTCTGGCTAGTTTCAGGCTAGCTTCTTGGAGTTTCTGGCTAGCTTCTTGGAGGATTACAGATCTGAGGTAAATAATACTTTTTTATAAATATACATTGGTGAGGCGGGTTGCAGGAGAGTGTTTTGAAGATGAGTTGATGGAAAATAAAAATAAAATGTATGTGAAAAAGTTGTAAATATATATATATACAGGACACGACAAGACGAGGACAAAAGACGTCTGAACTGCTATGCCACCTTGGAGAGGAGTACATAGCCATCTCGAGACAAATCCAATATAAAGTGTTTTTCCTCAAAGTTGCCCGGATGTCACGTGTCCTACTTATATCAGTACTCTCGTAACAACTTAAGCATTAGGAAACTTCTATTCGATCAATTAAACTCGTAAATTTTTTGGAAGACCAAATTCGACACGCTCATCAAATCAAAACAAATGTTATTGGTCACATACACATGGTTAGCAGATGTTAATGCGAGTGTAGCGAAATGCTTGTGCTTCTAGTTCTGACCAGGCAGTAATATCTAACATGTAATCTAACAATTTCACAACAACTACTGTATACACTCAAGTGTAAAGGAATGAATAAGCATATGTACATATAAATACATGGATGAGTGATGGCCGTGCGGCATAGGCAAGATGCAGTAGATGGTATAGAGTACAGTATTTACATATGAGATGAGTAATGTTGGGTATGTAAACATTATACATTATGTGGCATTGTTTAAAGTGACTAGTGATACATTTATTACAACCAATTTTTAATGATTAAAGTGGCTGGAGATTTGAGTCAGTATGTTGGCAGCAGACACTCAATGTTAGTGATGGCTGTTTAACAGTCTGATGGCCTTGAGATAGAAGCTGTTTTTCAGTCTCTCGGTCCCAGCTTTGATGCACCTGTACTGACCTCGCCTTCTGGATGATAGCGGGGTGAACAGGCAGTGGCTCGGGTGGTTGTTGTCCTTGATGATATTTTTGGCCATCCTGTGACATCAGGTGCTGTAGGTGTCCTGGAGTGCAGGTAGTTTGCCCCCGGTGATGCGTTGTGCAGACCACATTACCCTCTGGAGAGCCTTACGGTTGCGGGTGGTGCAATTGCCGTACCAGGCAGTGATACATCCCGACAGGATGCTCTCGATTGTGCATCTGTAAAAGTTTGTGAGTGTTTTAAATTTCTTCAGTCTCCTGAGGTTGAAGAGGAGCTGTTGCGCCTTCCTCACCATGCTGTCTGTGTGGGTGGACCATTTCAGTTTGTCAGTGATGTGTACGCCGAGGATCTTAAAACTTTCCAACTTCTCCACTGCTGTCCCCTCGATGTGGATAGGGGAACATTTACTCTCTCTATACTGTGTGTCCATGAGGAGATCCTCAGGAATTTACGATGTCTCTCTGACCACAGCAGCCTAGTTGAAGGAGGAAAGGGGGAGGCAGGGAGAGGGGGATGGGGCTCGCCACACCCAAAGAGGGCAACGTCATGACACTTACAACCTCATGCTAATCGCATTAGCCAATGTTATCTCAACCGTCCCGCAAGGGACCCACCAATCCTGAAGAAGTTTTGTGTTGTAGTCATTTCAGTCGCTGTAGTAGGTTTATAGTGTTGTGTCATCCGATCCGCATACATAGCCACACTGACTCATGTCATTAGTGAAGATTGAAAAAGGGTAAGGGGCCTAGACAGATGCCCCGGGGAATGACCGATTCTACCTGGATTATGTTGGACACCCTCTGTTTTCTATTAGACAGGTAACTCTTTATTCACAATATAGCAAGGTGAGTAAAGCCATAACAAGGTTTTCCAGCAGCAGACTATCAATAATGTCAAAAGCCGCACTAAAGTGGAGCGGAATTACTTTTGCTTTGCTCCAGGTCGGGGGGCACCCACTTTCTATTAGGCTTAAATTTAAAATATGGCAAATAGCAGTGGCAATATCGACCGCTTGTCATTGATGAAAGACAACAATTTTTTCCCCACTCACTTTACGGAATTCAAAATGACAATGCTTGTCTTTCATAATTTGGTCAGATATACTTGGATGTGTAGTGGCAGCGTTTGTTGCTGGCATGACATGCCTAAGTTTGCTAATGTTGACAATGAAAAAATCATTAAGGTAGTTGCCAATATCAGTTGGTTTTGTGATGAATGAGCCATCTGATTCAATGAAGGATGGAGCATTGAAGGTGCTCCAAAGCTTTTTACTATCATTCCTTGTGTCATTTATCTTTGTTTCATAGTGTAGTTTCTTTTTTAAATTCAGTTTAGACACATGATTTCTCAATTTCCAATACGTTTGCCAATCGGTTGTGCAGCAACTTATTTGACATTCCTTTTGCCTCATCCCTCTCAACCATGCACTTTTTCATTTCCTCATCAATCCACTGGGATATAACTGTTTTACAATCATTTTCTTAATGGGTGCATGATCATTAGTAACTGGAATAAGCAATTTCATAAATGTTCAGCGTCTGTTTGCTCCTCATTGCACACCACCGACAAACAAATATTCTTTACATCAACAACATAGGAATCATTACAAAACTAATTGTATGACCTCTTATACACTATATTAAGGCCTTTGGGGTTTTCCTAGATATGGCTACTATTTTGTGAACGCTACATCCGATGGATCTAGATACTGCTTTCAAGCAGATTTCTGCAGCATTAGTAAAGATGTGATCAATACATATAGATTTAATTCCTGTGCTGTTTGGAACTACTCTGGTAGGTTAACTGACAACCTGAACCAGGTTGCAGGCACTAGTTACAGTTTGAAGCTTCTTCTTAAGTGGGCAGGTTGATGAAAGCCAGTCGATATTTAAATTACCCAGAAAATATACCTCTCTGTTTATCACATACATTATCAAGCATTTCACACATGTTATCCAGATACTGACTGTTAGCACTTGGTGGTCTATAGCAGCTTCCCACAATAATGGGCTTTAGGTGAGGCAGATGCACCTGTAGCCATATTACTTCAACAGTATTTAAATATTTAAGTATTAAACTTTACACAAATGTGGTTCTGAATATAGACCGCAACACCACCCCCATTGGAATTTCTGTATTTTCTGTAAATGTTATAACCTTGTATTGCTATTGTATCATCAAAGGTATTATCTAAGTGAGTTTCAGAGATAGTCTGAATACGAATGTCATCTGTTAGAAGCAAATGATTGATTTCATGAACCTTGTTTCTTAGGCTACATATGTTAACGCAGGCTATTATGGGCACTGTTTTTCTGGGATGCTTACTTGTTTTCATTGCTTTACTGGGAAGCTTAGCAGAAGTAGATATTGTCATGTTATTTATGTTAGTGCAGGGTGAGCTGCACACAGTGGACTTCCTACTAGGGCACACCGCCTCAGTGCTAACAGTATAACTCTGGTTCATAGGCACATGATTACTGCAGACAATAGCTGTAGGATCAGCAGAGGGCAGTTAGAGGGACATAAATTAGTTTACTTACATTGTGTCTAACAACTCTTCCTAGTATAATGTAATATAAAAATGTAATTCTTAAAACATTAAAAGTTATCCTTTTTAGATAAAACTATACTAAATATAATCACATCACCAAATAGTTGATTAAAACACACTATTTTGCAAAGAAGGTCTACAGTAGTCTCAACAGCACTCTGTAGGGTAGCACCATACTGTAGCCGGAGGACATCTTCCGTGCTCCTCTGAGTACATTGGCTTCAATACAAAATCTAGGGGACTCATGGTTCTCACCCCCTTCCATAGACTTACACAGTAATTACAGTAATTAATGACAACTTCCACAAGCAGGGCCTTAGACTGCTGTGCCACTCGGGAGTCCATCCTTATAATAATGTTAAAGGATCCAGGGACCCAAATGATTTGGGTGGATCCCATCCTAAAATCTCCTTATAAAACCTGTTTTGTTTCCGAAAGGTATCGAAATTGTCAACAAAAGTTACACCTATTGAGCTGCAATAATCACGTAGCCAGTTGTGAAGAGAAATAAGCGTTCAATGCCACGCTCCAGAGAGGACACAGGGCCAGATATGATGGGTCTTTTATTAGTGTTTAGCAGAGCGTCAATCAGCTCTTTAAAATCCAGTTTCAACTGTTCAGAGCTGCCCTTCATAATGCCATTAAAACCCACATGGACTAGGATAGAATTGATTTCCATGTCCTGACGTAGTACATTCGGGAGCAGCTTAGTAATGTAATTTACTCGAGCTCCGGGATAGGTCACATTTCAATGGAGCTGCCCACAGCTGGCGAGAAGGACAAGGATATCTGCCCACCCCCATGCTTCACAGGATTCGGAGAACCCTTTATGGACGGGTGAGAGACAGGACAACTTAAGCCTGTTGCTCCAGGTGCCTCCGACAGATGGAGAAGCCCCGTTCGATCCAGAGCAGGGACGGAAGGTTGCCGATGTCAACTTCTAAATCGTAGGAGTAGGCACTGAGGCCGCAAATACAGGTACCCCCAGCGACGAAGGTACAGGAAGATCAGGCTACAGGATGGCAAAACTATTAGTTGTTTGTATCCGCTCTTGGCCTCTCGTTGGGAGTGAAGACTGTCATCCTATCATCGGTAATAATGTCTCAGACAACAACTGATCTGACATCATATTCTTTAAGTACCAACGGATATTTTCAACTGGTTGGATTTCCGAAATATGGCACCGTTCACAACCTTTTGATGTTACCAGACTCTCTCTATGTCAACAAAGGTCTTTCCAATAGTGAAATCTGTAGAGTGGTGAGAGAAAAGGGGGAAAGGTATTTATGGGGGTCATAAACCTCACCAACAGGGCAAAGTCATGACACCATGCTCCTCTTGCAGAGCTCCTTCGACTCCTCTATCAGATGGGGTAGCTCCAGGCAACACCAGCCAGTCAGATAACGACAAACGAGTAAACATTCCACTCTGCGTTCTCCCTAGTGTCTGCGTGATCAAGGAAGCCACCTCAAGCCTAGTAGATATTTTTGTCTTCGTCTTGTCGTGTCCCGTGTATATATATTTTTCCTTCACATATTTTGTAAATTTTTCTTAACCCCAACTTCAACATACTCTCCTGCAACACGCATCACCCAATGTGGTATGTATCTGCTATTTTCTTTACTTCTGAACCGGAACCCCCTACAGAAGCTAGCCAGCTAACTAGCTACTAGTCAGCTAGCCACTGCTAGCGGTCATCAGCTAACCTTTAGCCAGGACAACTCCTGCCAGTCTGCACAACGTGATTCAACCCAGAGCGTACCGGACTTCTTCTCCTTATCCCCGGATTCCTAACGCAAGCTCTGAACCTCTTCACCTGGATCATCGCAGCTAGCTAGCTGCTATCTGATTGGCTTCTCCTGGCTAACATCTCTGTCCCAAAGCAAACACCAATTAGCCTGGAACTAACCTATGCTAGGCCCATCTCCCAGCTAGCTGAAGATGTCCATCAGCAACTCCATGCGCTACAATTCTTATTTTGTCAATTGGCCTGGACCCCTTTTACTGCTGATGCAGAACCCCACCGATCCTTCACGACTGGACTACCGACGTAATCCGCCCGAGAGTTTTTTTCAACTGGCTCCCCCATCGCGACCTCCCCTGAATGCCCATCTGCTAGCCACGGCCCGCTAGCTGTCTAGAGCACACCGGACAGTTAGCTGAAGAAGTCCATCAGCCAATTTTTGGGTGTTACTTGGGGGATCCTTTTACTACATGGAGCCCTGTTGATCCGTCACAACTAATCTAACCGCACGAAGGGGCTACAACTGATTTCTTCCGTTGCGACGTCCCTCTAAGGCCCTTCTGCTAGACTGCTATCCCATGCCCACTAGCTGTCTGAATCGCCGTGTCTCCAGCTCGCCCAGCTACTCACTGGACCCAATAATCACTCAGCTATGCATCTCTCTCCCTAATGTCAATATGCCTTGTCCATTGCTGTTTTGGTTAGTATTTATTGCCTTATCTCATTGTACAGCCTCTAGCCCTGCTCAATACACCTTTGCTAACCCTTTAGTTCCACCTCCCACACATGTGGTCACCTCACCTGGTTTAAATTATGTTTATAGAGACAAAATCTCTCTCATCGTTACTCAATACATAGGTATACCTCCACTGTATTCACATCCTACCATACCTTTGTCTGTACATTATGCCTTGAAGTCTGTTCTAACGTGCCCAGAAACCTGCTCCTTTTACTCTCTGTTCCAAACGTACTAGACGACCAGTTCTTATAGCCTTTAGCCTTACCCTTATCCTACAAATACACCTCTGCTGTCTTCTCGTTTCAAATATTTTTTATTAAAACACACACAAGAATGGTGTATAGGTATACAAGACAGGTATACAATTCTTATCTAAACATAAAAGAACATACAGGAACAACAAGACCCAGAGTTCTGGGTGCAGAACAAATAATACAAAACACGACATACAAAACAAGGACACGTAGAAAGAAAGAGGGAAGATGTCGCCCCCCCCCCCCCCCCCCCCGCTTATTCCCCCAAGAAGGGAGAGCTCCATCCTCATTGGCCTGAACCAACATTTTGTGCAGGTAGGGAGAGAGCATGTTGCTGAATGTTTTATAGAATTCACCAGGGTATCCATCTGGGCCCGGGGTCTTGCCACTCTTTAGAGATTTAATTGTTTCTCGAATTTCATCAAGAGATATTTCCTTATTCAGGAAGTTAGAATCTTCCTGGTTCAGGGCAGGAAGATTACAGTCCTCCAAAAATGTTTGCATAATTAAGGGGTTAGCATCCACTTTAGATGTATATAGAGCCTCATAAAACTGCCGGAATCTGTCATTGATGTCTTTGGGGGAAGAGAGTAATTCCCCAGATGCAGATTTAACCCTGTGAATCATTCGGTCACTCAAATTTTTTCGAAGTTGTCTGGCCAGTAATTAGTGTGGTTTGTCACCAAACTCAAAATATTTTTGCTTGGCATAGAGAAAAGATTTAGCAATTTTAGCTGAGAGAATCTGATTATATTCAAATTTTAAAGAGGTAATTTTTTTATGTTTCTCCACTGTGGTCCGAGATTATATCATGATACCTCACATTACAGGTATAGGGGAGTAGTCTAGCATCCAACAAAAAGTAGTCAATTCGAGTGTAAACCTTGTGAACATGAGAGTAAAAGGAGTATTCCCTACCCGTAGGGTTAGCGATCCTCCATATATCAAATCAGTTTGAATTTGTTATGTAGGTATTCAAGAATTCGCTTGAATAGGAGGTAGGGGTTCGCTGGGTAGAGGATCTATCCAAATATTGGTCTAGCACACAGTTAAGGTCCCCTCCAATGACCAGGTTAGTATGAGAGATATCTGGAATCAGGGCAAGGACTCTTTTGAAAAAAGAGGGGTTGTCAATGTTTGGCCCATAGATATTTAGTAGAGTTACTGAGGTAGAGTGGATTTCTCCTATTGCGATCGCATACCGACCCTCTTTATCCGCAATAGTGGTTTTATGTAGAAAGGGAATTCCTTTCCGTACCAGAATCGCTGTGCCTCTCGTCTTGGCAGAGAAGTTAGAGTGATACACTTGCCCCACCCACCTACACTTAAGTCTGCTATGAGAGTTATTCTTCAGATGGGTTTCTTGCAAAAATATAATATCAGACGAGAGTGCTTTCAAGTGGGCTAGGACCTTGCCCCTCTTAATTGGTTCGTTTAAACCCTTGACATTCCAGGAAGTGAATGTAAGCCCCGCCCTCCTCTCGTTTGTAGTTCCTATGGTGGCCTGCATACCATGTAACTTGATAAAAAGGTAAGAAAGCGCACCAAACCATCACGATCAGCATATGTAGCACCTACCCCCGAGCAGTATCCAACCCACCCCTCCCCCCTGCAAGCACCTATACTTCCCACCCTGTTCCCCTAATTTCCCCAACCCTTACCCCCCCCATCAACCCACATTTAACAGGCATGTACAAACAGGAGAGAAAAAAAAAGGAAAAATAAAAGTAATAAACACATTGTCTGGCCGATGCCAAAAAAACACAGCGCTACCTCGAACAAGAGGTAAAACAAAAATAAAATCCCAACTATACGTTCACCTCTCACTATCCTGGAACTTCTACTAACATATGAACTGAGGAGGCTCCCGCGAGTTAAGTGTTCAGTTAGCATCTAATAAACCTAAACCGAATAAGTTGCAACTTAAACATTTAAGCGTCATCCTGGGTCAATCCCAGAGATAAGCAAGATATAGCCTCAAGATTATATTGCTAAGCACTGCCGGTCAAAAAATAAACCATCCGCAACCGACATAGTCAGCCGTACCTTTACATACTGTGGGTCAGGAGATCGGAACAAGGATTTGTTAAATTAAACGTTCCCCCCATAAAAAAAACATGTTTAATAAAAAATTTATAAAAAGATATACATATACATACACACACATATACACCTACGTATACACATACATACATACACACATACATACATACACATACACACATACATACACATACACACATACATATACATACATACACACATACATACACATACACACATACATATACATACATACATACATACATATATACACACACATATATACATACACACACATATACACCTACGTATACACATACATACATACACACATACACACATACATATACATACACACACATACACATACATACACACATATACATACACATACCTATATATACATATACATACATACACATATACACCTACGTATACACATACATACATACACACATACATACATACACATACACACATACATATACATACATACATACATATATACACACACATATATACATACACACACATACACATACATACACACATATACATACACACACACATATACACCTACGTATACACATACATACATACACACATATACATACACACACATATACACCTACGTATACACATACATACATACACACATACATACATACATACATACACACATACATACATACACATACACACATACATACATACATACATACACACACATACATATACATACATACATACATACATATATACACACACATATATACATACACACACATACACATACATACATACATACATATACACACACATATATACATACACACACATACACATACATACACACATATACATACACATACCTATATATACATATACATACATACATACATACATACACACACACACATATACATGTATGTGTACATACCCACACAAAACATCATATATAAAAATAGATTTAAAGAATATGTATATACATCCATATGCACACCTACACATACAAACATTCATACCCCAGAATAACAATCTACACTGATTTAAAATATACACATACATAATACTAAATATACACATACATAATACTAAATATACACATACATAATACTAAATATACATACATAATACTAAATAACATACTAAATATACACATACATAATACTAAATATACACATACATAATACTAAATATACACATACATAATACTATACATACATAATACTAAATATACACATACATAATACTAAATATACACATACATAATACTAAATATACACATACATAATACTAAATATACACATACATAATACTAAATATACACATACATAATACTAAATATACACATACATAATACTAAATATACACATACATAATACTAAATATACACATACATAATACTAAATATACACATACATAATACTAAATATACACATACATAATACTAAATATACACATACATAATACTAAATATACACATACATAATACTAAATATACACATACATAATACTAAATATACACATACATAATACTAAATATACACATACATAATACTAAATATACACATACATAATACTAAATATACACATACATAATACTAAATATACACATACATAATACTAAATATACACATACATAATACTAAATATACACATACATAATACTAAATATACACATACATAATACTAAATATACACATACATAATACTAAATATACACATACATAATACTAAATATACACATACATAATACTAAATATAACACATACATAATACTAAATATACACATACATAATACTAAATATACACATACATAATACTAAATATACCATACATAATACTAAATATACACATACATAATACTAAATATACACATACATAATACTAAATATACACATACATAATACTAAATATACACATACATAATACTAAATATACACATACATAATACTAAATATACACATACATAATACTAAATATACACATACATAATACTAAATATACACATACATAATACTAAATATACACATACATAATACTAAATATACACATACATAATACTAAATATACACATACATAATACTAAATATACACATACATAATACTAAATATACACATACATAATACTAAATATACACATACATAATACTAAATATACACATACATAATACTAAATATACACATACATAATACTAAATATACACATACATAATACTAAATATACACATACATAATACTAAAATGCTAAGAGAAAATAGTAATAAAGTACAAATAATAATTATATGTACGCACACCTACACAGACATAAGCACTGCAGAGGGCTGGTGGGACTCTAGTAATAGTAATTATATGTACGCACACCTACACAGACATAAGCACTACAGAGGGCTGGTGGGACTCTAGTAATAATAATTATATGTACGCACACCTACACAGACATAAGCACTGCAGAGGGCTGGTGGGACTCTAGTAATAATAATTATATGTACGCACACCTACACAGACATAAGCACTACAGAGGGCTGGTGGGACTCTAGTAATAATAATTATATGTACGCACACCTACACAGACATAAGCACTACAGAGGGCTGGTGGGACTCTAGTAATAGTAATTATATGTATGCACACCTACACAGACATAAGCACTGCAGAGGGCTGCTGGGACTCTAGTAATAATAATTATATGTACGCACACCTACACAGACATAAGCACTACAGAGGGCTGGTGGGACTCTAGTAATAATAATTATATGTACGCACACCTACACAGACATAAGCACTACAGAGGGCTGGTGGGACTCTAGTAATAATAATTATATGTATGCACACCTACACAGACATAAGCACTACAGAGGGCTGGTGGGACTCTAGTAATAGTAATTATATGTACACACACCTACACAGACATAAGCACTACAGAGGGCTGGTGGGACTCTAGTAATAATAATTATATGTACGCACACCTACACAGACATAAGCACTACAGAGGGCTGGTGGGACTCTAGTAATAGTAATTATATGTACACACACCTACACAGACATAAGCACTACAGAGGGCTGGTGGGACTCTAGTAATAGTAATTATATGTATGCACACCTACACAGACATAAGCACTACAGAGGGCTGGTGGGACTCTAGTAATAGTAATTATATGTACGCACACCTACACAGACATAAGCACTACAGAGGGCTGGTGGGACTCTAGTAATAGTAATTATATGTACACACACCTACACAGACATAAGCACTACAGAGGGCTGGTGGGACTCTAGTAATAATAATTATATGTACGCACACCTACACAGACATAAGCACTACAGAGGGCTGGTGGGACTCTAGTAATAATAATTATATGTACGCACACCTACACAGACATAAGCACTACAGAGGGCTGGTGGGACTCTAGTAATAATAATTATATGTACGCACACCTACACAGACATAAGCACTACAGAGGGCTGGTGGGACTCTAGTAATAATAATTATATGTACGCACACCTACACAGACATAAGCACTACAGAGGGCTGGTGGGACTCTAGTAATAATAATTATATGTACGCACACCTACACAGACATAAGCACTACAGAGGGCTGCTGGGACTCTAGTAATAATAATTATATGTACGCACACCTACACAGACACAAGCACTACAGAGGGCTGGTGGGACTCTAGTAATAATAATTATATGTACGCACACCTACACAGACATAAGCACTACAGAGGGCTGCTGGGACTCTAGTAATAGTAATTATATGTATGCACACCTACACAGACATAAGCACTGCAGAGGGCTGGTGGGACTCTAGTAATAGTAATTATATGTACGCACACCTACACAGACATAAGCACTGCAGAGGGCTGGTGGGACTCTAGTAATAGTAATTATATGTACGCACACCTACACAGACATAAGCACTACAGAGGGCTGGTGGGACTCTAGTAATAGTAATTATATGTACGCACACCTACACAGACATAAGCACTACAGAGGGCTGGTGGGACTCTAGTAATAATAATTATATGTACGCACACCTACACAGACATAAGCACTACAGAGGGCTGGTGGGACTCTAGTAATAGTAATTATATGTACGCACACCTACACAGACATAAGCACTACAGAGGGCTGGTGGGACTCTAGTAATAGTAATTATATGTACGCACACCTACACAGACATAAGCACTACAGAGGGCTGGTGGGACTCTAGTAATAGTAATTATATGTACGCACACCTACACAGACATAAGCACTACAGAGGGCTGGTGGGACTCTAGTAATAGTAATTATATGTACTCACACCTACACAGCCATAAGCACTACAGAGGGCTGCTGGGACTCTAGTAATAGTAATTATATGTACTCACACCTACACAGCCATAAGCACTACAGAGGGCTGGTGGGACTCTAGTAATAATAATTATATGTACGCACACCTACACAGACATAAGCACTACAGAGGGCTGGTGGGACTCTAGTAATAATAATTATATGTACACACACCTACACAGACATAAGCACTACAGAGGGCTGGTGGGACTCTAGTAATAATAATTATATGTACGCACACCTACACAGACATAAGCACTACAGAGGGCTGGTGGGACTCTAGTAATAATAATTATATGTACGCACACCTACACAGACATAAGCACTGCAGAGGGCTGGTGGGACTCTAGTAATAGTAATTATATGTACGCACACCTACACAGACATAAGCACTGCAGAGGGCTGCTGGGACTCTAGTAATAGTAATTATATGTACGCACACCTACACAGACATAAGCACTGCAGAGGGCTGGTGGGACTCTAGTAATAATAATTATATGTACGCACACCTACACAGACATAAGCACTACAGAGGGCTGCTGGGACTCTAGTAATAGTAATTATATGTACGCACACCTACACAGACATAAGCACTACAGAGGGCTGGTGGGACTCTAGTAATAGTAATTATATGTACGCACACCTACACAGACATAAGCACTACAGAGGGCTGGTGGGACTCTAGTAATAGTAATTATATGTACGTACACCTACACAGACATAAGCACTACAGAGGGCTGGTGGGACTCTAGTAATAATAATTATATGTACACACACCTACACAGACATAAGCACTACAGAGGGCTGGTGGGACTCTAGTAATAATAATTATATGTACGCACACCTACACAGACATAAGCACTACAGAGGGCTGGTGGGACTCTAGTAATAGTAATTATATGTACGCACACCTACACAGACATAAGCACTACAGAGGGCTGGTGGGACTCTAGTAATAGTAATTATATGTACGCACACCTACACAGACACAAGCATTACAGAGGGCTGGTGGGACTCTAGTAATAATAATTATATGTACGCACACCTACACAGACATAAGCACTACAGAGGGCTGGTGGGACTCTAGTAATAATAATTATATGTACACACACCTACACAGACATAAGCACTACAGAGGGCTGGTGGGACTCTAGTAATAATAATTATATGTACACACACCTACACAGACATAAGCACTACAGAGGGCTGGTGGGACTCTAGTAATAATAATTATATGTACGCACACCTACACAGACATAAGCACTACAGAGGGCTGGTGGGACTCTAGTAATAGTAATTATATGTACACACACCTACACAGACATAAGCACTACAGAGGGCTGGTGGGACTCTAGTAATAATAATTATATGTACGCACACCTACACAGACATAAGCACTACAGAGGGCTGCTGGGACTCTAGTAATAATAATTATATGTACGCACACCTACACAGACACAAGCACTACAGAGGGCTGGTGGGACTCTAGTAATAATAATTATATGTACGCACACCTACACAGACATAAGCACTACAGAGGGCTGCTGGGACTCTAGTAATAGTAATTATATGTATGCACACCTACACAGACATAAGCACTGCAGAGGGCTGGTGGGACTCTAGTAATAGTAATTATATGTACGCACACCTACACAGACATAAGCACTGCAGAGGGCTGGTGGGACTCTAGTAATAGTAATTATATGTACGCACACCTACACAGACATAAGCACTACAGAGGGCTGGTGGGACTCTAGTAATAGTAATTATATGTACGCACACCTACACAGACATAAGCACTACAGAGGGCTGGTGGGACTCTAGTAATAATAATTATATGTACGCACACCTACACAGACATAAGCACTACAGAGGGCTGGTGGGACTCTAGTAATAGTAATTATATGTACGCACACCTACACAGACATAAGCACTACAGAGGGCTGGTGGGACTCTAGTAATAGTAATTATATGTACGCACACCTACACAGACATAAGCACTACAGAGGGCTGGTGGGACTCTAGTAATAGTAATTATATGTACGCACACCTACACAGACATAAGCACTACAGAGGGCTGGTGGGACTCTAGTAATAGTAATTATATGTACTCACACCTACACAGCCATAAGCACTACAGAGGGCTGCTGGGACTCTAGTAATAGTAATTATATGTACTCACACCTACACAGCCATAAGCACTACAGAGGGCTGGTGGGACTCTAGTAATAATAATTATATGTACGCACACCTACACAGACATAAGCACTACAGAGGGCTGGTGGGACTCTAGTAATAATAATTATATGTACACACACCTACACAGACATAAGCACTACAGAGGGCTGGTGGGACTCTAGTAATAATAATTATATGTACGCACACCTACACAGACATAAGCACTACAGAGGGCTGGTGGGACTCTAGTAATAATAATTATATGTACGCACACCTACACAGACATAAGCACTGCAGAGGGCTGGTGGGACTCTAGTAATAGTAATTATATGTACGCACACCTACACAGACATAAGCACTGCAGAGGGCTGCTGGGACTCTAGTAATAGTAATTATATGTACGCACACCTACACAGACATAAGCACTGCAGAGGGCTGGTGGGACTCTAGTAATAATAATTATATGTACGCACACCTACACAGACATAAGCACTACAGAGGGCTGCTGGGACTCTAGTAATAGTAATTATATGTACGCACACCTACACAGACATAAGCACTACAGAGGGCTGGTGGGACTCTAGTAATAGTAATTATATGTACGCACACCTACACAGACATAAGCACTACAGAGGGCTGGTGGGACTCTAGTAATAGTAATTATATGTACGTACACCTACACAGACATAAGCACTACAGAGGGCTGGTGGGACTCTAGTAATAATAATTATATGTACACACACCTACACAGACATAAGCACTACAGAGGGCTGGTGGGACTCTAGTAATAATAATTATATGTACGCACACCTACACAGACATAAGCACTACAGAGGGCTGGTGGGACTCTAGTAATAGTAATTATATGTACGCACACCTACACAGACATAAGCACTACAGAGGGCTGGTGGGACTCTAGTAATAGTAATTATATGTACGCACACCTACACAGACACAAGCATTACAGAGGGCTGGTGGGACTCTAGTAATAATAATTATATGTACGCACACCTACACAGACATAAGCACTACAGAGGGCTGGTGGGACTCTAGTAATAATAATTATATGTACACACACCTACACAGACATAAGCACTACAGAGGGCTGGTGGGACTCTAGTAATAATAATTATATGTACACACACCTACACAGACATAAGCACTACAGAGGGCTGGTGGGACTCTAGTAATAATAATTATATGTACGCACACCTACACAGACATAAGCACTACAGAGGGCTGGTGGGACTCTAGTAATAGTAATTATATGTACACACACCTACACAGACATAAGCACTACAGAGGGCTGGTGGGACTCTAGTAATAATAATTATATGTACGCACACCTACACAGACATAAGCACTACAGAGGGCTGCTGGGACTCTAGTAATAGTAATTATATGTACGCACACCTACACAGACATAAGCACTACAGAGGGCTGCTGGGACTCTAGTAATAATAATTATATGTACGCACACCTACACAGACATAAGCACTACAGAGGGCTGGTGGGACTCTAGTAATAGTAATTATATGTATGCACACCTACACAGACATAAGCACTGCAGAGGGCTGCTGGGACTCTAGTAATAATAATTATATGTACGCACACCTACACAGACATAAGCACTACAGAGGGCTGGTGGGACTCTAGTAATAATAATTATATGTACGCACACCTACACAGACATAAGCACTACAGAGGGCTGGTGGGACTCTAGTAATAATAATTATATGTATGCACACCTACACAGACATAAGCACTACAGAGGGCTGGTGGGACTCTAGTAATAGTAATTATATGTACACACACCTACACAGACATAAGCACTACAGAGGGCTGGTGGGACTCTAGTAATAATAATTATATGTACGCACACCTACACAGACATAAGCACTACAGAGGGCTGGTGGGACTCTAGTAATAGTAATTATATGTACACACACCTACACAGACATAAGCACTACAGAGGGCTGGTGGGACTCTAGTAATAGTAATTATATGTATGCACACCTACACAGACATAAGCACTACAGAGGGCTGGTGGGACTCTAGTAATAGTAATTATATGTACGCACACCTACACAGACATAAGCACTACAGAGGGCTGGTGGGACTCTAGTAATAGTAATTATATGTACACACACCTACACAGACATAAGCACTACAGAGGGCTGGTGGGACTCTAGTAATAATAATTATATGTACGCACACCTACACAGACATAAGCACTACAGAGGGCTGGTGGGACTCTAGTAATAATAATTATATGTACGCACACCTACACAGACATAAGCACTACAGAGGGCTGGTGGGACTCTAGTAATAATAATTATATGTACGCACACCTACACAGACATAAGCACTACAGAGGGCTGGTGGGACTCTAGTAATAATAATTATATGTACGCACACCTACACAGACATAAGCACTACAGAGGGCTGGTGGGACTCTAGTAATAATAATTATATGTACGCACACCTACACAGACATAAGCACTACAGAGGGCTGCTGGGACTCTAGTAATAATAATTATATGTACGCACACCTACACAGACACAAGCACTACAGAGGGCTGGTGGGACTCTAGTAATAATAATTATATGTACGCACACCTACACAGACATAAGCACTACAGAGGGCTGCTGGGACTCTAGTAATAGTAATTATATGTATGCACACCTACACAGACATAAGCACTGCAGAGGGCTGGTGGGACTCTAGTAATAGTAATTATATGTACGCACACCTACACAGACATAAGCACTGCAGAGGGCTGGTGGGACTCTAGTAATAGTAATTATATGTACGCACACCTACACAGACATAAGCACTACAGAGGGCTGGTGGGACTCTAGTAATAGTAATTATATGTACGCACACCTACACAGACATAAGCACTACAGAGGGCTGGTGGGACTCTAGTAATAATAATTATATGTACGCACACCTACACAGACATAAGCACTACAGAGGGCTGGTGGGACTCTAGTAATAGTAATTATATGTACGCACACCTACACAGACATAAGCACTACAGAGGGCTGGTGGGACTCTAGTAATAGTAATTATATGTACGCACACCTACACAGACATAAGCACTACAGAGGGCTGGTGGGACTCTAGTAATAGTAATTATATGTACGCACACCTACACAGACATAAGCACTACAGAGGGCTGGTGGGACTCTAGTAATAGTAATTATATGTACTCACACCTACACAGCCATAAGCACTACAGAGGGCTGCTGGGACTCTAGTAATAGTAATTATATGTACTCACACCTACACAGCCATAAGCACTACAGAGGGCTGGTGGGACTCTAGTAATAATAATTATATGTACGCACACCTACACAGACATAAGCACTACAGAGGGCTGGTGGGACTCTAGTAATAATAATTATATGTACACACACCTACACAGACATAAGCACTACAGAGGGCTGGTGGGACTCTAGTAATAATAATTATATGTACGCACACCTACACAGACATAAGCACTACAGAGGGCTGGTGGGACTCTAGTAATAATAATTATATGTACGCACACCTACACAGACATAAGCACTGCAGAGGGCTGGTGGGACTCTAGTAATAGTAATTATATGTACGCACACCTACACAGACATAAGCACTGCAGAGGGCTGCTGGGACTCTAGTAATAGTAATTATATGTACGCACACCTACACAGACATAAGCACTGCAGAGGGCTGGTGGGACTCTAGTAATAATAATTATATGTACGCACACCTACACAGACATAAGCACTACAGAGGGCTGCTGGGACTCTAGTAATAGTAATTATATGTACGCACACCTACACAGACATAAGCACTACAGAGGGCTGGTGGGACTCTAGTAATAGTAATTATATGTACGCACACCTACACAGACATAAGCACTACAGAGGGCTGGTGGGACTCTAGTAATAGTAATTATATGTACGTACACCTACACAGACATAAGCACTACAGAGGGCTGGTGGGACTCTAGTAATAATAATTATATGTACACACACCTACACAGACATAAGCACTACAGAGGGCTGGTGGGACTCTAGTAATAATAATTATATGTACGCACACCTACACAGACATAAGCACTACAGAGGGCTGGTGGGACTCTAGTAATAGTAATTATATGTACGCACACCTACACAGACATAAGCACTACAGAGGGCTGGTGGGACTCTAGTAATAGTAATTATATGTACGCACACCTACACAGACACAAGCATTACAGAGGGCTGGTGGGACTCTAGTAATAATAATTATATGTACGCACACCTACACAGACATAAGCACTACAGAGGGCTGGTGGGACTCTAGTAATAATAATTATATGTACACACACCTACACAGACATAAGCACTACAGAGGGCTGGTGGGACTCTAGTAATAATAATTATATGTACACACACCTACACAGACATAAGCACTACAGAGGGCTGGTGGGACTCTAGTAATAATAATTATATGTACGCACACCTACACAGACATAAGCACTACAGAGGGCTGGTGGGACTCTAGTAATAGTAATTATATGTACACACACCTACACAGACATAAGCACTACAGAGGGCTGGTGGGACTCTAGTAATAATAATTATATGTACGCACACCTACACAGACATAAGCACTACAGAGGGCTGCTGGGACTCTAGTAATAATAATTATATGTACGCACACCTACACAGACACAAGCACTACAGAGGGCTGGTGGGACTCTAGTAATAATAATTATATGTACGCACACCTACACAGACATAAGCACTACAGAGGGCTGCTGGGACTCTAGTAATAGTAATTATATGTATGCACACCTACACAGACATAAGCACTGCAGAGGGCTGGTGGGACTCTAGTAATAGTAATTATATGTACGCACACCTACACAGACATAAGCACTGCAGAGGGCTGGTGGGACTCTAGTAATAGTAATTATATGTACGCACACCTACACAGACATAAGCACTACAGAGGGCTGGTGGGACTCTAGTAATAGTAATTATATGTACGCACACCTACACAGACATAAGCACTACAGAGGGCTGGTGGGACTCTAGTAATAATAATTATATGTACGCACACCTACACAGACATAAGCACTACAGAGGGCTGGTGGGACTCTAGTAATAGTAATTATATGTACGCACACCTACACAGACATAAGCACTACAGAGGGCTGGTGGGACTCTAGTAATAGTAATTATATGTACGCACACCTACACAGACATAAGCACTACAGAGGGCTGGTGGGACTCTAGTAATAGTAATTATATGTACGCACACCTACACAGACATAAGCACTACAGAGGGCTGGTGGGACTCTAGTAATAGTAATTATATGTACTCACACCTACACAGCCATAAGCACTACAGAGGGCTGCTGGGACTCTAGTAATAGTAATTATATGTACTCACACCTACACAGCCATAAGCACTACAGAGGGCTGGTGGGACTCTAGTAATAATAATTATATGTACGCACACCTACACAGACATAAGCACTACAGAGGGCTGGTGGGACTCTAGTAATAATAATTATATGTACACACACCTACACAGACATAAGCACTACAGAGGGCTGGTGGGACTCTAGTAATAATAATTATATGTACGCACACCTACACAGACATAAGCACTACAGAGGGCTGGTGGGACTCTAGTAATAATAATTATATGTACGCACACCTACACAGACATAAGCACTGCAGAGGGCTGGTGGGACTCTAGTAATAGTAATTATATGTACGCACACCTACACAGACATAAGCACTGCAGAGGGCTGCTGGGACTCTAGTAATAGTAATTATATGTACGCACACCTACACAGACATAAGCACTGCAGAGGGCTGGTGGGACTCTAGTAATAATAATTATATGTACGCACACCTACACAGACATAAGCACTACAGAGGGCTGCTGGGACTCTAGTAATAGTAATTATATGTACGCACACCTACACAGACATAAGCACTACAGAGGGCTGGTGGGACTCTAGTAATAGTAATTATATGTACGCACACCTACACAGACATAAGCACTACAGAGGGCTGGTGGGACTCTAGTAATAGTAATTATATGTACGTACACCTACACAGACATAAGCACTACAGAGGGCTGGTGGGACTCTAGTAATAATAATTATATGTACACACACCTACACAGACATAAGCACTACAGAGGGCTGGTGGGACTCTAGTAATAATAATTATATGTACGCACACCTACACAGACATAAGCACTACAGAGGGCTGGTGGGACTCTAGTAATAGTAATTATATGTACGCACACCTACACAGACATAAGCACTACAGAGGGCTGGTGGGACTCTAGTAATAGTAATTATATGTACGCACACCTACACAGACACAAGCATTACAGAGGGCTGGTGGGACTCTAGTAATAATAATTATATGTACGCACACCTACACAGACATAAGCACTACAGAGGGCTGGTGGGACTCTAGTAATAATAATTATATGTACACACACCTACACAGACATAAGCACTACAGAGGGCTGGTGGGACTCTAGTAATAATAATTATATGTACACACACCTACACAGACATAAGCACTACAGAGGGCTGGTGGGACTCTAGTAATAATAATTATATGTACGCACACCTACACAGACATAAGCACTACAGAGGGCTGGTGGGACTCTAGTAATAGTAATTATATGTACACACACCTACACAGACATAAGCACTACAGAGGGCTGGTGGGACTCTAGTAATAATAATTATATGTACGCACACCTACACAGACATAAGCACTACAGAGGGCTGCTGGGACTCTAGTAATAGTAATTATATGTACGCACACCTACACAGACATAAGCACTACAGAGGGCTGCTGGGACTCTAGTAATAATAATTATATGTACGCACACCTACACAGACATAAGCACTACAGAGGGCTGCTGGGACTCTAGTAATAATAATTATATGTACGCACACCTACACAGACACAAGCACTACAGAGGGCTGGTGGGACTCTAGTAATAGTAATTATATGTACGCACACCTACACAGACACAAGCACTACAGAGGGCTGGTGGGACTCTAGTAATAGTAATTATATGTACGCACACCTACACAGACACAAGCACTACAGAGGGCTGGTGGGACTCTAGTAATAATAATTATATGTACGCACACCTACACAGACATAAGCACTACAGAGGGCTGGTGGGACTCTAGTAATAATAATTATATGTACACACACCTACACAGACATAAGCACTACAGAGGGCTGGTGGGACTCTAGTAATAATAATTATATGTACGCACACCTACACAGACATAAGCACTACAGAGGGCTGGTGGGACTCTAGTAATAATAATTATATGTACGCACACCTACACAGACATAAGCACTACAGAGGGCTGGTGGGACTCTAGTAATAATAATTATATGTACGCACACCTACACAGACATAAGCACTACAGAGGGCTGGTGGGACTCTAGTAATAATAATTATATGTACGCACACCTACACAGACATAAGCACTACAGAGGGCTGGTGGGACTCTAGTAATAATAATTATATGTACGCACACCTACACAGACATAAGCACTACAGAGGGCTGGTGGGACTCTAGTAATAGTAATTATATGTACGCACACCTACACAGACATAAGCACTACAGAGGGCTGGTGGGACTCTAGTAATAGTAATTATATGTACGCACACCTACACAGACATAAGCACTACAGAGGGCTGCTGGGACTCTAGTAATAGTAATTATATGTACGCACACCTACACAGACATAAGCACTACAGAGGGCTGGTGGGACTCTAGTAATAGTAATTATATGTACGCACACCTACACAGACATAAGCACTACAGAGGGCTGGTGGGACTCTAGTAATAGTAATTATATGTACGCACACCTACACAGACATAAGCACTACAGAGGGCTGGTGGGACTCTAGTAATAAGTAATTATATGTACGCACACCTACACAGACATAAGCACTACAGAGGGCTGGTGGGACTCTAGTAATAATAATTATATGTACGCACACCTACACAGACATAAGCACTACAGAGGGCTGGTGGGACTCTAGTAATAATAATTATATGTACGCACACCTACACAGACATAAGCACTACAGAGGGCTGGTGGGACTCTAGTAATAGTAATTATATGTACGCACACCTACACAGACATAAGCACTACAGAGGGCTGGTGGGACTCTAGTAATAATAATTATATGTACGCACACCTACACAGACATAAGCACTACAGAGGGCTGGTGGGACTCTAGTAATAATAATTATATGTACGCACACCTACACAGACATAAGCACTACAGAGGGCTGGTGGGACTCTAGTAATAATAATTATATGTACGCACACCTACACAGACATAAGCACTACAGAGGGCTGGTGGGACTCTAGTAATAATAATTATATGTACGCACACCTACACAGACATAAGCACTACAGAGGGCTGGTGGGACTCTAGTAATAGTAATTATATGTACGCACACCTACACAGACATAAGCACTACAGAGGGCTGGTGGGACTCTAGTAATAATAATTATATGTACGCACACCTACACAGACATAAGCACTACAGAGGGCTGGTGGGACTCTAGTAATAATAATTATATGTACGCACACCTACACAGACATAAGCACTACAGAGGGCTGGTGGGACTCTAGTAATAATAATTATATGTACGCACACCTACACAGACATAAGCACTACAGAGGGCTGGTGGGACTCTAGTAATAATAATTATATGTACGCACACCTACACAGACATAAGCACTACAGAGGGCTGGTGGGACTCTAGTAATAGTAATTATATGTACGCACACCTACACAGACATAAGCACTACAGAGGGCTGGTGGGACTCTAGTAATAGTAATTATATGTACGCACACCTACACAGACATAAGCACTACAGAGGGCTGGTGGGACTCTAGTAATAATAATTATATGTACGCACACCTACACAGACATAAGCACTACAGAGGGCTGGTGGGACTCTAGTAATAATAATTATATGTACGCACACCTACACAGACATAAGCACTACAGAGGGCTGGTGGGACTCTAGTAATAATAATTATATGTACGCACACCTACACAGACATAAGCACTACAGAGGGCTGGTGGGACTCTAGTAATAGTAATTATATGTACGCACACCTACACAGACATAAGCACTACAGAGGGCTGGTGGGACTCTAGTAATAATAATTATATGTACGCACACCTACACAGACATAAGCACTACAGAGGGCTGGTGGGACTCTAGTAATAATAATTATATGTACGCACACCTACACAGACATAAGCACTACAGAGGGCTGGTGGGACTCTAGTAATAGTAATTATATGTACGCACACCTACACAGACATAAGCACTACAGAGGGCTGGTGGGACTCTAGTAATAGTAATTATATGTACGCACACCTACACAGACATAAGCACTACAGAGGGCTGGTGGGACTCTAGTAATAGTAATTATATGTACGCACACCTACACAGACATAAGCACTACAGAGGGCTGGTGGGACTCTAGTAATATAATTATATGTACGCACACCTACACAGACATAAGCACTACAGAGGGCTGGTGGGACTCTAGTAATAATAATTATATGTACGCACACCTACACAGACATAAGCACTACAGAGGGCTGCTGGGACTCTAGTAATAGTAATTATATGTACGCACACCTACACAGACATAAGCACTACAGAGGGCTGGTGGGACTCTAGTAATAGTAATTATATGTACGCACACCTACACAGACATAAGCACTACAGAGGGCTGGTGGGACTCTAGTAATAGTAATTATATGTACGCACACCTACACAGACATAAGCACTACAGAGGGCTGGTGGGACTCTAGTAATAATAATTATATGTACGCACACCTACACAGACATAAGCACTACAGAGGGCTGTGGGACTCTAGTAATAGTAATTATATGTACGCACACCTACACAGACATAAGCACTACAGAGGGCTGGTGGGACTCTAGTAATAGTAATTATATGTACGCACACCTACACAGACATAAGCACTACAGAGGGCTGCTGGGACTCTAGTAATAGTAATTATATGTACGCACACCTACACAGACATAAGCACTACAGAGGGCTGGTGGGACTCTAGTAATAGTAATTATATGTACGCACACCTACACAGACATAAGCCACTACAGAGGGCTGGTGGGACTCTAGTAATAATAATTATATGTACGCACACCTACACAGACATAAGCACTACAGAGGGCTGGTGGACTCTAGTAATAATAATTATATGTACGCACACCTACACAGACATAAGCACTACAGAGGGCTGCTGGGACTCTAGTAATAGTAATTATATGTACGCACACCTACACAGACATAAGCACTACAGAGGGCTGGTGGGACTCTAGTAATAATAATTATATGTACGCACACCTACACAGACATAAGCACTACAGAGGGCTGGTGGGACTCTAGTAATATAATTATATGTACGCACACCTACACAGACATAAGCACTACAGAGGGCTGGTGGGACTCTAGTAATAATAATTATATGTACGCACACCTACACAGACATAAGCACTACAGAGGGCTGGTGGGACTCTAGTAATAGTAATTATATGTACGCACACCTACACAGACATAAGCACTACAGAGGGCTGGTGGGACTCTAGTAATAGTAATTATATGTACGCACACCTACACAGACATAAGCACTACAGAGGGCTGTGGGACTCTAGTAATAGTAATTATATGTACGCACACCTACACAGACATAAGCACTACAGAGGGCTGGTGGGACTCTAGTAATAATAATTATATGTACGCACACCTACACAGACATAAGCACTACAGAGGGCTGGTGGGACTCTAGTAATAATAATTATATGTACGCACACCTACACAGACATAAGCACTACAGAGGGCTGGTGGGACTCTAGTAATAGTAATTATATGTACGCACACCTACACAGACATAAGCACTACAGAGGGCTGGTGGGACTCTAGTAATAGTAATTATATGTACGCACACCTACACAGACATAAGCACTACAGAGGGCTGGCTGGGACTCTAGTAATAGTAATTATATGTACGCACACCTACACAGACATAAGCACTACAGAGGGCTGGTGGGACTCTAGTAATAGTAATTATATGTACGCACACCTACACAGACATAAGCACTACAGAGGGCTGGTGGGACTCTAGTAATAAGTAATTATATGTACGCACACCTACACAGACATAAGCACTACAGAGGGCTGGCTGGGACTCTAGTAATAGTAATTATATGTACGCACACCTACACAGACATAAGCACTACAGAGGGCTGGTGGGACTCTAGTAATAATAATTATATGTACGCACACCTACACAGACATAAGCACTACAGAGGGCTGGTGGGACTCTAGTAATAGTAATTATATGTACGCACACCTACACAGACATAAGCACTACAGAGGGCTGGTGGGACTCTAGTAATAATAATTATATGTACGCACACCTACACAGACATAAGCACTACAGAGGGCTGGTGGGACTCTAGTAATAGTAATTATATGTACGCACACCTACCACAGACATAAGCACTACAGAGGGCTGGTGGGACTCTAGTAATAGTAATTATATGTACGCACACCTACACAGACATAAGCACTACAGAGGGCTGGTGGGACTCTAGTAATAGTAATTATATGTACGCACACCTACACAGACATAAGCACTACAGAGGGCTGGTGGGACTCTAGTAATAGTAATTATATGTACGCACACCTACACAGACATAAGCACTACAGAGGGCTGCTGGGACTCTAGTAATAGTAATTATATGTACGCACACCTACACAGACATAAGCACTACAGAGGGCTGGTGGGACTCTAGTAATAGATAATTATATGTACGCACACCTACACAGACATAAGCACTACAGAGGGCTGGCTGGGACTCTAGTAATAGTAATTATATGTACGCACACCTACACAGACATAAGCACTACAGAGGGCTGGTGGGACTCTAGTAATAGTAATTATATGTACGCACACCTACACAGACATAGCACTACAGAGGGCTGCTGGGACTCTAGTAATAGTAATTATATGTACGCACTACCACATAAGCCTACAGAGGGCTTGGCTGGGACTCTAGAAGAGTATTAGTACCACACCTACCATAAGCACTACAGAGGGCTGGTGGGACTCTAGTAATAATAATTATATGTACGCACACCTACACAGACATAAGCACTACAGAGGGCTGGTGGGACTCTAGTAATAGTACTTATATGTACGCACACCCTACACAGACATAGCACTACAGAGGGCTGGTGGGACTCTAGTAATAATAATTATATGTACGCACACCTACACAGACATAAGCACTACAGAGGGCTGGTGGGACTCTAGTAATAGTAATTATATGTACGCACACCTACACAGACATAAGCACTACAGAGGGCTGGTGGGACTCTAGTAATAATAATTATATGTACGCACACCTACACAGACATAAGCACTACAGAGGGCTGGTGGGACTCTAGTAATAGTAATTATATGTACGCACACCTACACAGACATAAGCACTACAGAGGGCTGGTGGGACTCTAGTAATAGTAATTATATGTACGCACACCTACACAGACATAAGCACTACAGAGGGCTGGTGGGACTCTAGTAATAATAATTATATGTACGCACACCTACACAGACATAAGCACTACAGAGGGCTGGTGGGACTCTAGTAATAGTAATTATATGTACGCACACCTACACAGACATAAGCACTACAGAGGGCTGGTGGGACTCTAGTAATAGTAATTATATGTACGCACACCTACACAGACATAAGCACTACAGAGGGCTGGTGGGACTCTAGTAATAATAATTATATGTACGCACACCTACACAGACATAAGCACTACAGAGGGCTGGTGGGACTCTAGTAATAGTAATTATATGTACGCACACCTACACAGACATAAGCACTACAGAGGGCTGGTGGGACTCTAGTAATAGTAATTATATGTACGCACACCTACACAGACATAAGCACTACAGAGGGCTGGTGGGACTCTAGTAATAATAATTATATGTACGCACACCTACACAGACATAAGCACTACAGAGGGCTGGTGGGACTCTAGTAATAGTAATTATATGTACGCACACCTACACAGACATAAGCACTACAGAGGGCTGGTGGGACTCTAGTAATAGTAATTATATGTACGCACACCTACACAGACATAAGCACTACAGAGGGCTGGTGGGACTCTAGTAATAGTAATTATATGTACGCACACCTACACAGACATAAGCACTACAGAGGGCTGGTGGGACTCTAGTAATAGTAATTATATGTACGCACACCTACACAGACATAAGCACTACAGAGGGCTGGTGGGACTCTAGTAATAGTAATTATATGTACGCACACCTACACAGACATAAGCACTACAGAGGGCTGGTGGGACTCTAGTAATAGTAATTATATGTACGCACACCTACACAGACATAAGCACTACAGAGGGCTGGTGGGACTCTAGTAATAGTAATTATATGTACGCACACCTACACAGACATAAGCACTACAGAGGGCTGGTGGGACTCTAGTAATAATAATATATGTACGCACACCTACACAGACATAAGCACTACAGAGGGCTGGTGGGACTCTAGTAATAGTAATTATATGTACGCACACCTACACAGACATAAGCACTACAGAGGGCTGGTGGGACTCTAGTAATAGTAATTATATGTACGCACACCTACACAGACATAAGCACTACAGAGGGCTGGGGACTCTAGTAATAATAATTATATGTACGCACACCTACACAGACATAAGCACTACAGAGGGCACTACAGAGGGCTGGTGGGACTCTAGTAATAATAATTATATGTACGCACACCCTACACAGACATAAGCACCTACAGAGGGCTGGTGGGACTCTAGTAATAATAATTATATGTACGCACACCTACACAGACATAAGCACTACAGAGGGCTGGTGGGACTCTAGTAATAATAATTATATGTACGCACACCTACACAGACATAAGCACTACAGAGGGCTGGTGGGACTCTAGTAATAATAATTATATGTACGCACACCTACACAGACATAAGCACTACAGAGGGCTGGTGGGACTCTAGTACTAATAATTATATGTACGCACACCTACACAGACACTAAGCACTACAGAGGGCTGGTGGGACTCTAGTAATAGTAATTATATGTACGCACACCTACACAGACATAAGCACTACAGAGGGCTGGTGGGACTCTAGTAATAGTAATTATATGTACGCACACCTACACAGACATAAGCACTACAGAGGGCTGGTGGGACTCTAGTAATAATAATTATATGTACGCACACCTACACAGACATAAGCACTACAGAGGGCTGGTGGGACTCTAGTAATAATAATTATATGTACGCACACCTACACAGACATAAGCACTACAGAGGGCTGGTGGGACTCTAGTAATAATAATTATATGTACGCACACCTACACAGACATAAGCACTACAGAGGGCTGGTGGGACTCTAGTAATAATAATTATATGTACGCACACCTACACAGACATAAGCACTACAGAGGGCTGGTGGGACTCTAGTAATAATAATTATATGTACGCACACCTACACAGACATAAGCACTACAGAGGGCTGGTGGGACTCTAGTAATAATAATTATATGTACGCACACCTACACAGACATAAGCACTACAGAGGGCTGGTGGGACTCTAGTAATAATAATTATATGTACGCACACCTACACAGACATAAGCACTACAGAGGGCTGGTGGGACTCTAGTAATAATAATTATATGTACGCACACCTACACAGACATAAGCACTACAGAGGGCTGGTGGGACTCTAGTAATAGTAATTATATGTACGCACACCTACACAGACATAAGCACTACAGAGGGCTGGTGGGACTCTAGTAATAATAATTATATGTACGCACACCTACACAGACATAAGCACTACAGAGGGCTGGTGGGACTCTAGAATAATTAATTATATGTACGCACACCCTACACAGACATAAGCACTACAGAGGGCTGGTGGGACTCTAGATAGTAATTATATGTACGCACACCTACACAGACATAAGCACTACACAGAGGCTGGTGGACTCTAGTAATAATAATTATATGTACGCACACCTACCACAGACATAAGCACTACAGAGGGCTGGTGGGACTCTAGTAATATAATTATATGTACGCACAACCTACACAGACATCAGCACTACAGAGGCTGGTGGGACTCTAGTAATAGTAATTATATGTACGCACACCCTACACAGAATAAGCACTTACAGCGGTGCTGGGACTCTAGTAATAATAATTATATGTACGCACACCTACACAGACATAAGCACTACAGAGGGCTGGTGGGACTCTAGTAATAGTAATTATATGTACGCACACCTACACAGACATAAGCACTACAGAGGGCTGCTGGGACTCTAGTAATAGTAATTATATGTACGCACACCTACACAGACATAAGCACTACAGAGGGCTGGTGGGACTCTAGTAATAGTAATTATATGTACGCACACCTACACAGACCTAAGCACTACAGAGGGCTGGGTGGGACTCTAGTAATAGTAATTATATGTACGCACACCTACACAGACATAAGCACTACAGGAGGGCTGGTGGGACTCTAGTAATAGTAATTATATGTACGCACACCTACACAGACCTAAGCACTACAGAGGGCTGGTGGGGACTCTAGTAATAGTAATTATATGTTACGCACACCTACACAGACACAGAGCACTACAGAGGGCTGGTGGGACTCTAGTAATAATAATTATAGTACGCACACCTACACAGACATACAGCACTACAGAGGGCTGGTGGGACTCTAGTAATAGTAATTATATGTACGCACACCTACACAGACATAAGCACTACAGAGGGCTGGTGGGTAATATAATTATATGTACGCACACCTACACAGACTATAAGCCACTACAGAGGGCTGGTGGGACTCTAGTAATAGTATTATTAATTGTACGCACACCTACACAGACATATAGCACTACAGAGGGCTGGTGGGACTGCTAGTAATAGTAATATATATGTAGCGCACACCTACACAGACGATAAGCACTACAGAGGGTCTGCTGGGACTCTAGTAATAGTAATTATATGTACGCACACCTACACCAGACTAAGAAGCACTACAGAAGGGCTGCTGGGACTCTAGTAATAGTAATGTATTATGTACCGCAACACCTACACATAGACATAAGCAACTTAACAGAGGGCTGGGTGACTCTCTAGTAATAATAATTATATGTACGCACACCTACACAGACATAAAAGCACTACAGAGGGCTGGTGGGACTCTAGTAATAATAATTATATGTACGCACACCTACACAGACATAAGCACTACAGAGGGCTGGTGGGACTCTAGTAATAATAATTATATGTACGCACACCTACACAGACATAAGCACTACAGAGCTGCTGGGGACTCTAGTAATAGTAATTATATGTACGCACACACCAGACATAAGCACTACAGAGGGCTGCTGGACTCTAGTAATAATAATTATATGTACGCACACCTACACAGACATAAGCACTACAGAGGGCTGGTGGGACTCTAGTAATATAATTATATGTACGCACACCTACACAGACATAAGCACTACAGAGGGCTGGTGGGACTCTAGTAATAATAATTATATGTACGCACACCTACACACAGACATACTAAGCATACAGAGGGCTGGTGGGACTCTAGTAATAGTAATTATATGTACGCACCCTACACAGACATAAGCACTACAGAGGGCTGGTGGGACTCTAGTAATAGTAATTATATGTACGCACACCTACACAGAACATAAGCACTACAGAGGGCTGGTGGGACTCTAGTAATAATAATTATATGTACGCACACCTACACAGACATAAGCACTACAGAGGGCTGGTGGGACTCTAGTAATATAATTATATGTACGCCACACCTACACAGACATAAGCACTACAGAGGGCTGGTGGGACTCTAGTAATAGTAATTATATGTACGCACACCTACACAGACATAAGCACTACAGAGGGCTGGTGGGACTCTAGTAATAGTAATTATATGTACGACACCTACACAGACATAAGCACTACAGAGGGCTGGTGGGACTCTAGTAATAGTAATTATATGTACGCACACCTACACAGACATAAGCACTACAGAGGGCTGGTGGGACTCTAGTAATAATAATTATATGTACGCACACCTACACAGACATAAGCACTACAGAGGGCTGGTGGGACTCTAGTAATAGTAATTTATATGTACACACACCTACACAACTAAGCACTACAGAGGGCTGGTGGGACTCTAGTAATAATAATTATATGTACGCACACCTACACAGACATAAGCACTACAGAGGGCTGGTGGGACTCTAGTAATAGTAATTATATGTACGCACACCTACACAGACATAAGCACTACAGAGGGCTGGTGGGACTCTAGTAATAGTAATTATATGTACGCACACCTACACAGACATAAGCACTACAGAGGCTGGTGGGACTCTAGTAATAGTAATTATATGTACGCACACCTACACAGACATAAGCACTACAGAGGGCTGGTGGGACTCTAGTAATAGTAATTATATTTATGACGCACACCTACACAGACATAAGCACTACAGAGGGCTGCTGGGACTCTAGTAATAGTAATTATATGTACGCACACTGTACGCACACACTACACAGACATACACTACAGAGGGCGGTGGACTCTCAGTACGAGTAATTATTGTACGCACACCTACACAGACACAAGCACTACAGAGGGCTGGTGGGACTCTAGTAATAGTAATTATATGTACGCACACCTACACAACATAAGCACTACAGAGGGCTGGTGACTCTAGTAATAGTAATATATGTACG
>NC_034187.2:72355-87355 GCF_002021735.2 Oncorhynchus kisutch
AATGGTATGGTAGTAAGAATAATGTAAGGATTGTAAAAATAAATAACGAAACAAAACAAAGTGGGGGAATATAAGTATATCCGTCCGAAGGTGTCAGTGATCAAACCTGGAAGTAAAAAATATGCATCGCTGAGCACAGCCGGGATGAAAGTGAATTTAACGTTAAATGAGAGCTCTGACCGCCCTCTAATGGTCTGCTCAGCGTCTTACATGTTCAGTAGCCCTTGTTGAGCCCGTTTAATACGTTTTCACCCAGTATGGTATAGTATGGATTTGAGTCCATGAGCAGACCCTAACACGCAATAACAAGGCACTCTAACCTGTATGGGGGATTGGTGTATACCCCGGATAAACTTCTCTGCGTCCAAAACCGAGGAGAGCCAAATCTTCTCACCGGAAGGCGGGGTAATTCTTAGTCTTGCAGGGAAGAGTAAGGCTGGGCGAAGATGGAGTTGTAGAGTTTGGTCATGACATCTCTGTAGTCGGCGCGATGCTTTGCCACATCGGGCGGCATAATCCTCATAGACACGGAATGGATGCCCTTTATGTGACAGGTTGCCCCTCATTCGAGCTTCACGCAGGATAAGATCCTTGGTCTTGAAACTGTGACAACAGATGATTACTGGGCGAGGACGTTTGGCCCGGTCCAGGCACTGGACAAGGGAGCGATGTGCGCGGTCCAGCCTGGGGATCCGAATCCAAAACATCCGATCCCATTGCATCCTTCAATTAGCTTGCGAAGAAGTCGTGGGGGCGAGCGCCCGCCTCTACCCCCTCTGCCAGACCAACAACGCGAAGGTTATTACGTCTGGATCGGCCCCCAGGTCCACCACTTTCACAGAAAGCCTCTGCACAGTATCCTGCAATGACGTGCATAGCTTCTCTAACTCGTTGATCCTACCAGCGTTGAATTCAGAAGCTTTCTCAAGGTCCACAATACTCTGGCCATGCGAAGCGACCGTTCGAATGATGCTCTCGATTTGGTGTCCAGTTCAGCAATAGTGGCCTTAAGATCCTCAGCTATAGCAACACGTAGCTCCCCCAAAGCCCGGGTAAGTTCTGTAAGTGTCACGTTGTTGCATGTGCCTCCCGCCATGTCTGTCTCGTTGTTTAGTGGGGAGTAGGCCTCCGCTGTGGATTTATTGTCCTTTGGTCGCTTATACTCGGCATTTTCATATAAAAAGTTACAATCTTGTATTAGAAAGAAACGTTTGTTGTAAAAAGTGCCATAAAGTAGGTTAAATTTGATTATTTCGCAAAAAAGTTGCAGGAGCCTCTCACGCACAGCCGTTCACTCCAACATGCTAGCTCCGCCCCCCACCTCTGCTGTCTTCAACCAGGATCTCAGTGATCACTGCCTCATTGACTGTGTCCGTAATGGGTCTGCGGTCAAACGACCACCCCTCATCACAGTCAAACACTCCCTAAAACACTTCAGCAAGTAGGACTTTCTAGTCGACCTGGCCTGGGTCTCCTGGAAGGATATTGACCTCATTCCGTCAGTTGCGGATGCCTGGTTATTCTTTAAAAGTCCTTTCCTCACCATCTTAAATAAGCATGCCCCATTCAAAAATGTAGAAACAGGAACAGATATAGCCCTTGGTTCACTCCAGACCTGACTGCCCTTGACCAGCAAAAAAATATCCTGTGGCGTACTGAATTAGCATCGAATAGCCCCCACAATATGCAACTTTTCAGGGAAGTTAGGAACCAATATACACAGGCAGTTAGGAAGGCAAATGCTAGATTTTTTCAAGCAGAAATTTGATTCCTGTGGCACAAACTCCAAAAAGTTCTGGGACACTGTAAAGTCCATGGAGAATTAGAGCACCGGCACCGTCACACTGTCACCACCGATAAATCCACTATAATTGAGAATTTCAATAAGCATTTTTTTTACAGCTGGCAATGCTTTCCACCTGGCTACCCCTACCCCGGTCAACAGCTCTGCACCCCCCACACCAACTTGCCCAAGCCTCCCCATTTCTCTTTCACCCAAATCCAGATAGCCGATGTTCTGAAAGACCTGCAAAATCTGGACCCCTACAAATCAGCCGGGCTAGACAATCTGGACCCTTTCTTTCTAAAATGATCCACCGAAATTGTTGCAACCCCTATTACTAGCCTGTTCAACCTCTTTCATATTGTCTGAGATCCCCAAAGATTGGAAAGCTGCCGTGGTCATCCCCCTCTTCAAAGGGGGTGACACTCTAGACCCAAACTGCTACAGACCTATATCTATCCTACCCTGCCTTTCTAAGGTCTTTGAAAGCCAAGTTAAAAACCAGATCACCGACCATTTTGAATCCCACCGTATCTTCTCCGCTACGCAATTTAGGACTGTCTTTATCTGAGCTCTCAGCAAAAGTTTAGTTTAGTTGAATTTATTATTTCGAAAATGTACAAAAACAAGCACACATAAAACTTAAAATTCATACTTGCACATGATTAAAATAATAACACATAATAAAGTCTGGGACTTATTTCCATTGTGGTCCTCTTGACACAAGATGGCTAGACAAGATCGAACACAGTATGGCAGTTAAATATTCAAACAATAACATAGAAGAAGAACATCTATCTCATCATTCCAATTACATCATAGGGGTTATTTATATGGGCTCAGAGGACATCAAACATATTTTTACTTTACTTTTAAAGCTGCCCAGAGAGCACGTTGTTTTTATAGGCAGAGGCAACTCATTCCTTTCTGAGGCTCCAGTATACAAGAAAGTACCTTTCCCAGCATTACTCCTGAACCTGTATAAGCACACATCAGCAACACCTGATCTGGTGCTGTGATTGTGTGCATCCCTAACACGAGGAAAGTAATCACTTAGATATCTAGGCGCAGGACCATAAATACTCCTGTAAACCAAACCTAGTCTAATCTGGGACACCGTAGCCTCAACAGGCAACCAGTTTAGTTCCTGATAGCCTATGTGAGTGCGTGGACTCACCTTCAATACTACCATGATCAGCTTATTCGGGGGTATCTGGAGCTTCCCCTTCATACATTTAGATAAGCCCCCAAACCAGGAAGTACTAGCATAGTCAAAATGGCATTGAATGAGGGTAGTAGCTAGCACTTTCATGGAGTCCTTATCAAGCAGCTTGGACTTTCTAGCCAAAAACATAGTCCTGGCATTAACCTTCCCTAGCACCTTATTTGCCATGCTCACACCTCCCAAGCTTCCATCAAGGATACATCCCAAGTAGCTAACAGAGGTTTTAGTAGTCAGCACCTCACCTCCTAACTCCACTCAGATTTCAGACGACCTACACAATTTAGGTCTGGATCCAAAAATATTTGCTTCAGTTTTCCCTAAGGGCAGAGATAGCTTATTATCTCCAAGCCATTTGCTGATTTTAGTAAGCTATGTGCTAAGTATGCTCTCCAACATAATATTACTGTTGTGAGACAACAGAAGTGTAGAGTCATCCGCATAAAGAAAAATATGTCAAGAACAAGCTTCTTTCATATCGTTAATATACAATAAATACAGCAGAGGCCCAAGCACGCTCCCCTGCGGAACGCCACAACTCATTGGTTTTGCCTGAGACCGTGAACCATTAACCTCTACTACTTGCTCTCTTCCTGATAAATAGGACTTTACCCAGCCTAGAGGGATACTGCTTAACCCCAACCCCAGTTTGGAGATTAGGAGACAGTGGTTAACTATATCAAAGGCCTTCTGTAGGTCAAGCAGTACCATTCCAGATGGTAGATTTCAGATTTCCCTCATCAATCTCTTTCCTGATGAAGTCAGTCAAGTAAAGTAGACATGAATCAGTGGAGTGTGTTTTTCTAAAACCAGACTGAAAATCATACGTTAGACCCCGTTTGTTAACATATTCATACATTTGCTCATGTGCAATTCTCTCCAGGATCATTGATGTTACACAGAGGATAGATACAGGCCTATAATTCTCAGGGTCAGACTTTATCCCCTTCTTTTACAGAGGTATAACATTAGCTTGTTTCATGTCCCTGGGAAAGGTGCCTTGTTCAGGAGAGAGATTAATGATATGCTGTTAAGGTTTTCTTCCGATGAAAGAGAGGAGGACCAAAATGCAGCGTGGTTATCTTGATACATCTTGAATAAAGATGATAGCAAAACTATACAAAACCACTAAACGTAACGTGAAAAACCAAAACAGCCCTATCTGGTGCAAACAAACACAGAGACAGGAACAATCACCCACGAAACACTCAAAGGATATGGCTGCCTAAATATGGTTCCCAATCAGAGACAACGATAAAGTTGAAAGTTGTAAATTCTTGGTTAATTTCACGAACCCTGGCTAACAAGTTGAATCAGCAATACAAAATTGGGTTTAGGGTTAGGGTTAGGGGTAGGGTTAACCCTAACCCTAACCCTAAGTATTTATTTACTAAGTACCTAACAATCACACAGAATTACATAAACACAGAATGAATCATACCTTGATTACAAATTATGTCATAAGGGAAAACGTCCCTAGAGGACGGAACAGATATGACAGCTGGTCACAAAAAGAAAGTGGGTTGGGTTTGAGTGAAAGAGCGGGAAGACTGAGGAACAAAGGGAGAAGCTGTGCTATCATAAATACAATATCCTATGCATTCTAAATTACCGCCCATTTGGAAAAGGAAAATGCAATAAATATTTACTCTGAGCTGCGCTTCAATAGGTTGGTGGTAGATGGAAGGCCATGTTGCCCAACAGAGTCCTTTGAAGAGTGTCTCTGATGGTGAACGGGATATGTTGTAGTGTCGTCGTTGTGTGGTAGACAGGATACTCTCTGTCCTTTCCTAGCCCACGTTTACAGCTGCTGTTGCTAACTCAACGGCTAGGATGTTTCACTTCTTTAGTGAATAAGAGTTCAAAGTTCATACCATTCACAACCAAAGCTCACATTGAGGTTGGCTTAGTTTCTGTAGTTGCACATGTTAGTCCTATTTAACTTCTTGAAGCACCCATCCCGTTACCGGGATCATTTTCATCAACATCCGCAATTACTCAAAATATTTAATTTTCATGAAATCACAAGTGCAATATAGCAAAACACAGCTTAGCTTGTTGTTAATCCACCTGGCATGTCAGATTTCAATACAGCTTTTCGGTGAAATCATAACAAGCGTTTATGTAAGAACATCTCTCTCAGTAGACAAAATATTACAAACAGCTAGCAGCCAAGTAGATTGGTCACGAAAGTCAGAAAAACAATAAATTAAATCGCTTACCTTTGATCTTCGGATGTTTTCACTCACGAGACTCCCAGTTACAAAATAAATGTTCCTTTTGTTCCATAAAGATTCTTTTATATAAAAAATACCTTCATTTGTTTGGCGCGTTATGTTCAGAAATCCACAGGCTCGAGAGGTCACGACATCACAGATGAAAATTCCAAATAGTATCCGTAATGTCCACAGAAACATGTCAAATGTTTTTTATAATCAATCCTCAGGTTGTTTTTAAAATATATAAATCGGTAATATATCAACCAAAGCTGTAGCTTTTTCAATAGGAGTGGGAGAGGCAATGGCTGCCCCACTCTGTTGCGCTAGCAAAACTCTGCTTACACCCAGCTATCCAGTGACGCGATGTGATCTTTCTCGCTAATTTTTCAAAATAAAAGCCTGAAACTGTGTCTAAAGGCTGCTGACACCTTGAAGAAGCTATAGGAAAAGGAATCTGGTTGATAACCCTTTAAATGGAGGCAAGGCATCCAATGGAACAGAGAGCTATCAGGAAAAACAGCACTTCCTTGTTGGATTTTCCTCCGATTTTCGCCTGCAATATTAGTGCTGTTATACTCACAGACAATATTTTGACAGTTTTGGAATCTTTAGAGTGTTTGCTATCATAATCTGACAATTATATGCATATTCTAGTTTCTGGGCCTGAGAAATAGACATGTTTCAAATGGGTACGTTTTTTAGCCGAAAATGAAAATCCTGCCCCCTACAGTCAAGAAGTTAACGTATGGACTGTCATCCTCACGTCCTCGGAACAGGAGGCTACATTTTCGTCAAGGGCTTATATAGTGGAGGGAGAAGGGCGTGTTTCACAGTCTACAGCCCATGTCTCTTCACAGGGGCGGGTCACTGATTGAGCAGAGCCCTAACCTTATGAATACCCAAATCTCTCATTTGGAAGCAAAAGTTACATTTCATCTCTTCACCAGTAATTTTATATTTAAACATTTGAATTGCACAACAATTCCATGTGAATCTGATAACTATAATGTGTAGACTTCCCACTGTACCATTTATGTCATCCTATCATTGATGAGAATGTCTCAGATGACAACCGAACTGACATCATATTCATTAAGTACCTAAGTACCTAGTACTTAATGAACAAGTTCTCATTTGCAACTGTGACCTGGCCAAGATAAAGCTTAGCAATTTGACACATACAACAACACAGAGTTACACATGGAATAAAAACATACAGTCAATAATACAGTAGAAAATTTAAAAAAAGTCTATATACAGTGAGTGCAAATGAGGTAAGTTAAGGAAATAAATAGGCCATGGTGGCAAAGTAATTACAATATAGCAATTAAACACTGGAATGGTAGATCGGCAGAAGATGAATGTGCAGGTAGAGATACTGGGGTGCAAAGGAGCAAAATAAATAAATACCCGTATGGGGATGAGGTAGGTAGATAGATGGGCTGTTTACAGATAGGCTAAGTACAGGTGCAGTGATCTGTAAAATGCTCTGACAGCTGGTGCTTAAAGCTAGTGAGGGAGATGTGAGTCTCCAGCTTCAGAGATTTTAGCAATTTTTTCCAGTCATGGGCAGCAGAGAACTGGAAGGAAAGGCGACCAAAGGAGGAATTGGCTTTGGGGGTGACCAGTGAGATATACCTGCTGGAGTGTGTGCTACGAGTGGGTGTTGCTATGGTGACCAGTGAGCTGAGATAAGGTGGGGCTTTACCTAGCAGAGACTTGTAGATAACCTGTGGGTTTGGTGACGAGTATGAAGCGAGAGCGAACCAACGAGAGCGTACAGGTCTCAATGGTGGGTAGTGTATGGGGCTTTGGTAACAAAACGGATGGCACTGTGATAGACTGCATCCAGTTTGCTGAGTAGAGTGTTGCAGGCTATTTTATAGATGACATCACCGAAGTCGAGGATCGGTAGGATGGTCAGTTTTACGAGGGTATGTTTGGCAGCATGAGTCAAGGATGCTTTGTTGCGATATAGGAAGCCGATTCTAGATTTAATTTTGGATTGGAGATGTTTGATGTGAGTCTGGAAGGAGAGTTTACAGTCTAACCAGACACCCTGGTATTTGTAGATGTCCACGTATTCTAAGTCAGAGCCGTCTAGAGTAGTGATGCTGTACGGGGGCGAGCAGGTGCGGGCAGCGATCGATTGAAAAGCATGCATTTAGTTTGACTTGCGTTTAAGAGCAGTTGGAGGCCACGGAAGGAGAGTTGTATGGCATTGAAGCTCGTCTGGAGGTTAGTTAACACAGTGTCCAAGGAGGGGCCAGCAGTATACAGAATGGTGTCGTCTGCGTAGAGGTGGATCAGAGAATCACCAGCAGCAAGAGCAACATCATTGATGTATACAGAAAAGAGAGTCGGCCCGAGAATTGAACCCTGTGGCACACCCATAGAGACTGTCAGAGGTCCGGACAACAGGCCCTCCGATTTGACACACTGAACTCTATCAGAGAAGTAGTTGGTAAACCAGGCGAGGCAATCATTTGAGAAACCAAGGCTGTCAAGTCTACCAATAAGAATGTTGTGATTGACAGAGTCGAAAGCCTTGGCCAGGTCGATGAATACGGCTGCACAGTAATGTCTCTTATCGATGGCTGTTATGATGTCGTTTAGAACCTTGAGCATGGCTGAGGTGCACCCATGACCAGCTCTGAGAAGGTATGGTGGGATTCGAAATGGTCAGTAATCTGTTTGTTAACTTGGCTTTCGAAGACCTTAGAAAGACAGGGAAGGATAGATATAGGTCTGTAGCAGTTTGGGTCTAGAGTGTCACCCCCTTTGAAGAGGGGGATGACCGTGGTAGCTTTCCAATCTTTAGGAATCTCAGACGATACGGAAGAGAGGTTGAACAGGCTAGTAATAGGGGTTGCAACAATTTAGGCAGATCATTTTAGAAAGAGAGGGTCCAGATTGTCTAGCCCGGCTGATTTGTAGGGGTCCAAATTTTGCAGCTCTTTCAGAACATCGGCTATCTGGATTTGGGTAAAGGAGAAATGGTGGGGGCTTTGGCGGGTTGCTGTGGAGGGTGCCGGGCAGTTGACCGGGGTAGGGGTATATGGTTAATTTCACCCCACCTTCTGATGTTCCCAGAATCTCTATGTTAACCAAGTGTTTTCAATAGTCACATCAGTAGGGTAGAGAGAGGAAAAAAGGGGGGAGATGTATTTATGACTGTCCTAAATCTACCCCCCAGGCCAGCGTCATGACACCAGTGTGTCTATGTATGTGGATGACTCAACACTGTACATTAGCTACTACAGCAACTGAAATGACTGCAACACTGTAGATTGTTTCAGAATGGGTGGCAAGGAAAAAGTTAGTCCTAAATATTTCCAAAACTAAAAGCAATGTATTTGGGACAAATCATTCACTAAACCTCAACTACATCTCATAATGAATAATGTGGAACTTTAACAAGTTGAGATGACTAAACTGCTTGGAGTGACCCTGGATTGCGAACTGACTGTCATGGTCAAATCATATTGATACAACAGTAGCTAAGATGGGGAGAAGTCTGTTATCTGCCTTCTTAACAGGGTCCTACAGGCCCTGGTTTTGTCGCACCTTGACTACTGTTCAGTCGTGTGGTCAGGTGCCATAAAGAGGGACTTAGGAAAATTGCAATTGGCTCAGAACAGGGCAGCACAGCTGGCCCTTAATAGTATACAGGGAGCTAGGACTAATGATGTGAATGTCAATCTCTCATTGCTCAAAGTGGAAGAGATATTGACATCATCACTACTTGTTTTTGTAAGAATTGTTGACACACTGAATGTACCGATATGTCTGTTTAAATTACTAGCACACAGCTCAGACACCCATACATACCCCACAAGACATGCCACCAGAGATCTCTTCACAATCCCCAAGTCCAGAACAGACTATGGGAGGCACACAGTACTACATAGCCAGGACTCCATGAAACTCTATTCCACATCAGGTAACTGATGAAGCAGATTTAAAAGACATGTAAAATACATCTTATGGAACAGCGGAGACTGTGAAGAGAGACACACAAAGGTACAGACATATGCATAAGCAAACATTGTAATATTGTTTTATGGTGGTATTAAACATTTGTAGTGTAGATATGTAGTGGTGTAATAATGATGAACTGTTTTATATTTTGTTTTATGTGTAATATAAGTGCTTTAATGTGTTTGGACCCTATGAAGAGTAGCTGCTGCCTTGGCAGGAACTAATGGAGATCCATAATAAACCCCAGGAAGAGTAGCTGCTGCCTTGGCAGGAACTAATGAGGATCCATAATAAACCCCCAGGAAGAGTAGCTGCTGCCTTGGCAGGAACTAATGGAGATCCATAATAAACCCCCAGGAAGAGTAGCTGCTTCCTTGGCAGGAACTAATGGAGATCCATAATAAACCCCCAGGAAGAGTAGCTGCTTCCTTGGCAGGAACTAATGGGGATCCATAATAAACCCCAGGAAGAGTAGCTGCTGCCTTGGCAGGAACTAATGGAGATCCATAATAAACCCCCAGGAAGAGTAGCTGCTGCCTTGGCAGGAACTAATGAGGATCCATAATAAACCCCAGGAAGAGTAGCTGCTGCCTTGGCAGGAACTAATGGGGATCCATAATAAACCCCAGGAAGAGTAGCTGCTGCCTTGGCAGGAACTAATGAGGATCCATAATAACCCCAGGAAGAGTAGCTGCTGCCTTGGCAGGAACTAATGGGGATCCATAATAAACCCCTGGAAGAGTAGCTGCTGCCTTGGCAGGAACTAATGGGGATCCATAATAAACCCCATGACTAGTAGCTGCTTCCTTGGCAGGAACTAATGGGGATCCATAATAAACCCCAGGAAGAGTAGCTGCTGCCTTGGCAGGAACTAATGGGGATCCATAATAAACCCCATGACGAGTAGCTGCTTCCTTGGCAGGAACTAATGGGGATCCATAATAAACCCCATGACGAGTAGCTGCTTCCTTGGCAGGAACTAATGGGGATCCATAATAAACCCCATGACGAGTAGCTGCTTCCTTGGCAGGAACTAATGGGGATCCATAATAAACCCCATGACGAGTAGCTGCTTCCTTGGCAGGAACTAATGGGGATCCATAATAAACCCCATGAAGAGTAGCTGCTTCCCTGGCAGGAACTAATGGGGATCCATAATAAATACAAATACACATGTTTTGCCAAAATTATATATACTTACTCCTTTCTAAATAAAAACATAAAAAATACTTCACCAGAGAGCATGACTCAGCCAAAGAGGATCATTAGCTTCCTTTTAGAAATAGCTGGGGAGGGGGTGTGGTGAAGATACGGTGTGTCTCTCCAGAATGGGGAAGGGTGTGGTGAAGATGTGGTGTGTCTCTCCAGAATGGGGAGGGGTGTGGTGAAGATATGGTGTGTCTCCCCAGAATTCCTGCTCATTCATTGTTTCATTGTGTCAATTGTTTGCCCTTTGATGGTTTATTTGTTATCAATTCCCCATTGCATACACATGACCAAAAGTATGTGGACACCTGCTGGTCGAGCATCTCATTCCAGAATCATGGGCATTAACATGGAGTTGGTTCCCCCCCTTTGCTGCTATATTCTGGGTAGGCTTTCCACTAGATGTTGGTACATTACTGCAGGGACTTACTTCCATTCAGCCGCAAGAGCATTAGTGAGGTCGGGCATTGATGTTGGGTGATTAGGCCTGGCTCGCAGTCGGTGTTCGAGTTCATCCCAAATGTGTTCGATGGGGTTGTGGTCAGGACCTCGCTTTTTAGCACAGGGGTATTGTCATGCTGAAACAGGAAAGGGCTTTCCCTAAACGGTTGCCACAAAGTTGGAAGCACAGAATCGTCTCTAAAGTCATTGTATGCTGTAGCGTTAGTTCCACTTTGCATTCGGGCACTTTGCATTCGGGCAGGTAACGTTCTCCTGGCATCCGGCAAACCCAGATTCATCCATCGGACTGACAGATGATGAAGCGTGATTGATCACTCCAGAGAACACGTTTCCACTGCTCCAGAGTCCAATGGCGGCAAGCTTTACACCACTCCAGCCGATGCATGGCAATGGAAACTAATTTCAGGAAGCTCCCGATGAACAGTTATCGTGCTGATGTTGCTTCCAGAGGCAGTTTGGAACTCAGTAGTGAGTGTTGCAACCGAGGACAGACAATTTATACTCACTTCAGCACTCGGTGGTCCCATTCTGTGTAATTGTGTGGCCTACCACTTCGTGGCTGAGCAATTGTTTCTTCTCGATGTTTCTACTTCACAATGACAGCACTTACAGTTGACTGAAATTTGGTGAAATGACTTGCTGGAAAGGTAGCATCCTATGACGGTGCCAAGTTGAAAGTCACTGAGCTCTTCATTAAGGCAATTCTACTGCCAATGTTTGTCTATGGAGATTGCATGGTGGTGTGCTTAATTTTATACACCTGTCAGCAACGGGTGTGACTGAAATAGCTGAATTCAGTGATTTGAAGAGGTGTCCACATACTGCTGTATATACAGTGGGGCAAAAAAGTATTTAGTCAGCCACCAATTGTGAAAGTTCTCCCACTTAAAAAGATGAGAGAGGCCTGTATTTTCATCATAGGTACACTTCAACTATGACAGACAAAATGAGAAAAAAAATCCAGAAAATCACATTGTAGGACTTTTAATAAATGTATTTGCAAATTATGGTGGAAAATAAGTATTTGGTCAATAACAAAAGTTTCTCAATACTTTGTTATATACCCTTTGTTGGCAATGACAGAGGTCAAACTTTTTCTGTAAGTCTTCACAAGGTTTTCACACACTGTTGCTGGTATTTTGGCCCATTCCTCCATGCAGATCTCCTCTGGAGCAGTGATGTTTTGGGGCTGTTGCTGGGCAACACGGACTTTCAACTCCCTCCAAAGATTTTCTATGGGGTTGAGATCTGGAGACTGGCTAGGCCACTCCAGGACCTTGAAATGCTTCTTGTGTTTGGGATCATTGTCATGCTGAAAGACCCAGCCACGTTTCATCTTCAATGCCCTTGCTGATGGAAGGAGGTTTTCACTCAAAATCTCACGATACATGGCCCCATTCATTCTTTCCTTTACACGGATCAGTCGTCCTGGGCCCTTTGTAGAAAAACAGCCCCAAAGCATGATGTTTCCACCCCCATGCTTCACAGTAGGTATGGTGTCCTTTGGATGCAACTCAGCATTCTTTGTCTTCCAAACACGACGAGTTGAGTTTTTACCAAAAAGTTATATTTTGGTTTCATCTGACCATATGACATTCTCCCAATCTTCTTCTGGATCATCCAAATGTCACGTTTCTTCAAAATCGAACCCAGAAGCAGACCAGGACAAGGAGAGTAGGAAGAAGGTGAGTATTTATTTACAAGTGAATGTGAGTGGGTAGATACATCCAGGTGGCGTAGCGGGCAGCGGTGGTGAGTTGATGGGAGTAAATAGGTGGATCCAATGGGGAAGCGGAATCCTCCGATGACCAGGCGGGAATGGGGTAATGATCCGGGTGAGTAATGTTCATGGCTAACGATCCGGCAGGGAATGGATGTCAGGTCAGAGCTTTTGAAGGGGAGAGGTGATGATCAGGACAGGTGTGCAGATTACTGATGGGATACAGGTGCGGGTGAACATCGATCTCCCAACAAGCTAATCTGCCCGGCAACCAGACAGGGTGCGTTCCAGGACACCGGAAACACACTCCAGGACAGAAACACAGGCAAACACAGACTCAGGAAGCGGGGTTCGTGACACCAAATGCTCTCTAGCACTCTTCAGACGGGCCTGGACATGTACTGGCTTAAGCAGGGGGACACCTCTGGCACTGCAGGATTTGAGTCCCTGGCGGCGTAGTGTGTCACTGATGGTAGGCTTTGTTACTTTGATCCCAGCTCTCTGCAGGTCATTCACTAGGTCCCCCCGTGTGGTTCTGGGATTTTTGCTCACTGTTCTTGTGATCATTTTGACCCCACGGGGTGAGATCTTGCGTGGAGTCCCAGATCGAGGGAGATTATCAGTGGTCTTGTATGTCTTCCATTTCCTAATAATTGCTCCCACAGTTGATTTCTTCAAACCAAGCTGCTTACCTATTGCAGATTCAGTCTTCCCAGCCTGGTGCAGGTCTACAATTTTGTTTCTGGTGTCCTTTGACAGCTCTTTGGTCTTGGAGTTATAGACCTACTGCTGCATTGACCTATAGGCTATCTCTGAGTTATAGACCTACTGCTACATTGACCTATAGGCTATCTCTGAGTTATAGACCTACTGCTACATTGACCTATAGGCTATCTCTGAGTTATAGACCTACTGCTACACTGACCTATAGGCTATCTCTGAGTTATAGACCTACTGCTACATTGACCTATAGTTATCATCATATCATTGGTTAGGTTACCTGGAGAAGTGCTCGTGTGGTTCTCCAGGTATCGTCAACAAGCGGAATGCCACTGGACTCTGGCTCCTCGCTATCGGGTCAGGCAGAGGGTATTGTTGTCCACTCGGGACCCTCCGGGTAGAATCCCATAAACCTTCCCCCCGTTGCATTGGTCCCTTCCCCATTTCTAGAGTCCATAGTCCCACTGCTGTCCGTCTGTTGTTGCCCCGTACCCTCCATGTTCACCCCACTTTTCATGTGTCCAGGATTAAGCCCTTGTCTCACAGTCCTCTGTCTTCGGTTTCTAGGCCCATATTCTCTCTCTCTCCCAGTTTTGACCCTTGCCTGTTTTATGGACTCTGTACCTGCCTGCTGACCAGTCTGCCTGCCCTGACCTCAAGCCTGCCTGCCACTCTGTACCTCCTGAACTCTGATCTGGTTTTGACCTTCTGCCTGTCCACTACTATTCTCTTGCCTACCCCTTTTGGAACTAATAAATATCAAACGCTCAAACCATCTGCCTCCCGTGTCTGCATCTGGGTCTGGCCCTGAGCCCTTATACAAGGAGTAAGCCCATTCCAGGACCTGTGGCCGGGCCGAATCAGGAACGAACATCCGGTTAGCCGAGCCCCCCCCAAAAATGAGAAATTGGGCATCTTTGTTTAATTCAGCGTCTAATGTCGAATCTGTGAAGTTCTATGGGATAATTTAACAGAGCTGTTCCTATTAATGTAAAGTGTCTTAATTACACTTTGAAAATATTGACCAAAACCAAAAAATCAAAGTCTCAAAAAGAAAATAATATATAACTAGTATATATATAGTTATTTTCTAGAAACATAGCTACAGTCCACTTAGCTAGCTAGCTTGCTACTTTATCAAATCAGATAGATAGCTAGATGTTCAAATGTTCATAAATGACCAGCAGGGTCAAATAATAATAATCACAGTAGTTGTCGAGGGTGCAACAGGTCAGCACCTCAGGAGGAAATGCAGGTGTAGAAGCACGGTGGCTAGGAAAAACTCCCTAGAAAGGCCAAAACCTAGGAAGAAACCTAGAGAGGAACCAGGCTATGTGGGGTGGCCAGTCGTCCTCTGGCTGTGCCGGGTGGAGATTATAACAGAACATGGCCAAGATGTTCAAATGTTCATAAATGACCAGCATGGTCCAATAATAATAAGGCAGAACAGTTGAAACTGGAGCAGCAGCACGGCCAGGTGGACTGGGGACAGCAAGGAGTCATCATGTCAGGTAGTCCTGAGGCATGGTCCTAGGGCTCAGGTCCTCCGAGAGAGAGAAAGAAAGAGAGAATTATAGAGATCACACTTAAATTCACACAGGACACCGAATAGGACTGGAGAAGTACTCCAGATATAACAGACTGACCCTAGCCCCCCGACACATAAACTACTGCAGTATAAATACTG